>NC_053155.1:32207573-32507802 GCF_016835505.1 Polypterus senegalus | reverse complement strand
GCACACAGGAAGGAGCCACGCCCACCAACTCCAAGACCATTCGATACGACGAGAAGTCACAGAGCCACACCCACCAACTCGGACGCGACGACACAGAAAAAACGGTGTCATTTATAATTCATCTGTCGTAGAGGCCACAAGCACCTCCGAGCCACGTTGACTGTTCATAGAGGCATGTTTCTCGCGGAGGTGAATCGCCATATGCAGCATGTAAAACGGTTTGCGAGGGGAATCCCATGGGATCCTTAAAAGAATCCTTTACAACTGAGGTTTAAACACAATGAAGTAAGTAGTCTTTAAAAACCGAGTTTTCGGTTACGACGCACGGCCGCGTGCACCATAGCAAGCTGTTTTACACGCTACATACAGCAATTCGCGCTACTACCGTGGTCGGGTGTCTTGGTGGATTATATATAGAAAAGCAGCCAAAACCGCACAGAGCAATGAAAAGTCTACGTGAGTCACAGGTGACAAAGACGACAACAACTCAAGTGACGAGTTGGAGATGGGCACATGAGCAGGCAGGGCGCGATGGCGGTCCGCCAGTTTTCAGTCACGAACGATTGTGTGTTGGTTTGTTCCGTGCATTGTTACAATGTTGCTTTTCTTGCTGATTTTTTACATTACCGCTTTTTCAAATGTTAATTTTCTCCCTGTGCTTAAAAATCATTAAAAAACCGGCCTGATTATGTGGCGTATGGTACGCCGCGGGTTGGCTAGTAAAGTAGATTCAGAAGAATTCTTTTAGCTTAACAGAGAATCACCTACTTGAGAACAGCAGTGGAAATTAAGAAGAAGTTCATTTAGGACTAAAGCCAGGAAGCACTTCTTTATGCAAAAAGGCTTGGGCATCTGGAGTAAACTACCATGACATGGCATTGAAGAGGAAGTTTAGACAGCCTTTAAGAAGACTGTGAATGAGATCTATTGTCAGGTTAGCAATTAACTAAACAAATGAACCTGATGGACTGAATGGTCTCCACTCATTTGTCAAACTTAAAAATAATAATAATGCATTTTATTTATATAAAGGTGTTATGTTTCTTTGATTTTTTATGTTTATTGCAGCCCAGGACCAGTAGAAGCACCCCCTGAAACAGGGAGTCAACAGCAAGTGCAGGATGTGCAACAAAGCAGGGAGCTCTCATAGTCAAGGAAGAAACCAGCCGTGGAATGGATGCCATTTCACTACAGGACACACTCACTCATATCACAACGCAACAGATCAGTTCAATCCAATTCAGGCCCTGAGCCTGTTATGGCAGGAAACGACAAATGGAGACAGGACCCAGCAGTGGGTGAGGTGCCAGTTAACCAGAAAGCACGGTTACACTCACATATTACAAAGCATAACATTCTGAAACCAGCTTAATCCAGTTCAGGACTGAGGAAGGAATGGTGTAAGTTGACAACGGTGACCACAGGCAAGAATCAGTACTCACACAAAGTCAAACACTGACTCATATTATAACATATGTGACATTCTCAGACTTACTTAAACCTATTTCATGGTTTCTGGTGGCAGGAGCCAATCAAAGCAGCAGTGGGCCTAACATGACAACCAATCCTTGAGAGGCACACAGAAACAATCACTGTTGTGTGGCTAATTTTTAGTTTGCCAGCCAACCTAACATACACTTCTTGTGTGGGAGGAAAAGCAGAAAACTAGGAGCAAAAAACATGCAGGCACGGTAAGAATGTGAAAAATCCACACAGGCAACAACTCGGCAAAGGAATCAAATGTCAAAGAATGAAAATAACAACAAAGGACAGATGAGCAAGGCCTTTAGTGTGACGTGTGACCAATGAAAGGTCTGATGTGCTTTCTTATAGTCTTAAAGCGGTGGCTCGTAAACTTTTCTTTTTTTTCTTACAAACCAATTTTGCCTTATTTGTATCTTTGAGACCCAGAATCTCTGCTGACCGTCATTGTGAATTTCCCCTTGGGATTAATAAAGTATCTATCTATCTATCTATCTATTAGCCCCCTTCGAAATTCGTCACCGACTGATGCAGGTTGTTAAGAAGCAATGCTGTTTGCTTTAACTGCCCACGCAGACCCATTGTAAGACACTCTGCAAACCGCACACGACACTTTCCCATTTCGTACTATCGTGAATCTTGTGTCCATGCAACCCCAATTCAAGCATCATATGACCCTAGGGTCACAACCCATACTTTACAAACTTATGTCTATAGAAAATTGTATTCTAAAAATTTGGTAATCTCTATGCATTAGAAAAGTATTATAAGCACATAAATAAAGTAGACACTATATTTTATTAAGTATTAAGATGTAAGAGTTAGGAGTTAAAAAGCTCATGACTATATATTTTATTACCCTGTATAAGCCACAGACGACCATTACCACTCAAAGTTAAAAGTCTGGACGTGCAGGAGAGTTGAGAAGAGATGGGCGCCTTGATAAGGAGGGGAGTGTAAACTCTTGGGTTGTAAATAATGGGTGAGCGCTGGGAAAGAAGGAAGGTGCAGATAGGGGCTGTCAGACAGATTTGATGGACAGCAGAGAGTTTGACACCCACCCAGCCGAGAGATAATGATAGATTAATTAGGGGCAGGACTAGAGCAAAGGAATGCTAGAAGTCAAATGAGGAAGAATAATGACTCAAATGATAAGAATTGTAATAAAAGAAAAAGTACCTATTTCTGGATGCTCATTGTTCCATCTTAAATGAGTCTGTATGTGTCTAAAGCTGTCAGTTCTGAAGTCTCCAAGTGCCTTCTTGGGGGCTGAGGGCATCCCTGCCATGTCAGGCTGCTTCAACACGTCAAAATTATTTCTTCACAATCAATTTATATATTGTTACACATGTGCGCTTAGGAGTCAGTCAACAAGTCCAGAGGTGAGTGACATAGCATCTGATGGGGGGCTGTATTGTGGTAATAATGCCTCCCTCTCTGATCTTATAGAACCAAAGAAGAAAAATACTCTATCCGCATCAACAAATCCCATCCTGGAAAACAACTCCACAACAGAATCTACTTGCGGTCCATTATTGACGACGCCCCTGAATGATGTCACTTCCGGTCCCACCATGATGACGTCACTTCCTGCCACATCACCTTCAGTGGCCATTTTAGCTATTGTATAAATACCAGCCCTACTGTAACCATATTGTCGAATGTCTGATTTAAATTTGAAGACCTTATTTGAACAACAATTGCATCCCAAGCAATATATGGGGCAATTCCCCAGGTCTTTACATTTCATTTGTGAATTAATTTCATCACAATATTAATTTGCCATACAAAATTGTGTTCTAGATTTTTATACATTTTAAAAATAACTTGTCTTTTCTTGCAGTTTACAATGGGACTTAAGGGTATCAGGGTCCAAAAATGAAAACTTACTATATATGCCCATTTTTCAAGGCAAGATATTAATCTGCATTTTAGGATTGCAGAAATATTGTAGAACAGTGCATCCACATCTGGGTTTGCTTCCCGGGTCCTCCCTGCACGGAGTTTGCATGTTCTCCCCGGGACTGCGTGGGTTTCCTCCCACAGTCCAAAGACATGCAGGTTAGGTGGATTGGCGATTCTAAATTGTCCCTAGTGTGTGCTTGGTGTGTGGGTGTGTGTGTGCCCTGCAGTGGATTGGCGCCCTGCACGGGATTTGTTCCTGCCTTGCACCCTGTGTTGGCTGGGATTGGCTCCAGTAGACCCACGTAACCCTATGTTAGAATATAGTGGGTTGGAAAATGACTGACTGACTGACTGAGTGCATCTACCTCACTTTAGAAAGAAATACAAAAAAAAAACCAAACTATTTGTGAGATTTAAAAAAAAAAATTGTCACTAGTCGTCAACTCATTGATTGTCTCTTTCTCTGTGGCACTGTGTGAAAGGCAAGAAACGGGTGCCACCCCATCATAGAAACAACTGACCCACACAGATAGATCCATGCACAATCTCATTCATACTAACTTGGAACTTCCATTTCAAATGATCTTTATGGCTTTGGACAGGCGTTAGAGAGAACACTCTTGGGTGTCTGGGAGAACACGAGCACTCCATAAGGACACAGACCAGCCACATGATTCAAACCCATGATGCTAGATCCGTAATGTAGACCCAGGAATGACTTTCCCACCTAGCCGTCCTATAGAAGAGCAGTATTCAGTCTGCTCGGAAACAACATTTCCATTGTTACCATTTTACAGTTTTTCATTTCAGGCCACTTCACCTGCAGTTGCAGTGGAAAGGCTCACCTTAAATATGTTTGGAATGGCTGTTGGCTTCAATGATGGACAATCAGGAACACATTTGCTTTTCCACTTTTGCTGTAAGTAGTCATCTATGGAGAAACGAGCATTACAAACTTGCAGGTCTGCTTACAGTAGGTTTTCTATTTGAGTGTTCACATCCATCCTATGCACCACAAGCCATAACTTTAAGGTATCGCGATTACCACAAGGCAGCCGATGAAAACTCTAAACGTTGTTTTTCACGTCTTTGTTTACATCCTGGATATGCACATTTTCAAATCAACTTCTCAAAAAGACAAAATTGCTTTATAAAGAGTTTCAAATGTGTTTGGTTTATTGCTGATTAACTTATTAATTACATGGAAACTCCATTCACGACGGCAGCCATGAGCATACAAGCGAACAGGAAATGTATTCTTACTCCCCACAAACAAACAGTTCCAAAAGTGTGTGATAAAATAAATATTTCTAGCTTCTTTTAATTATCACAAGAATTCCCCATAACCACGAAAGGCATGTTTTCTTAAATCGAAACTTTTTCTACTTCAAAGTGGACATAATTCAGTACTTTTTATGGCTTTTCCATTCTCCAATGAACTCATTTACCCTTAAGCTATATTGTACGCTGCAAAAACACACAAGGTACCTTTAAAATCTATATAAATACAATTCTTTTCGAGTTTGAAATGGAAATTACGTATGACCACGCGAAACGGAAATTACGTATGACTACAGAACATAATATAATACATGAACTAATCACTTCGTTTGTGGACACCATTTTTATGTCATCTTTACGAATTGTTATTTATTTGTGTGAGAGTTATTTTACTGATATTGAAAACAAGTTAACACAAACAAACCAATATATCCCATAGAAGTGCGCCCCATGTTGCCCTCTCCCAGCCCTCCTCTCTGGACTCCAGCGCTCAGCCGTCCTCCGCCAGGCACGTTCTGACAGAGAGGTTTTATTTATTTGTCTGTGTGACTGTCGCAGAAACTGCCACATTATAACTTTTTTTTAATTGGCAGTACTTGATTGTAGAAAAGATGAGGAAAACAGCTTTGCGTCTTTCTACTTTTTAACTGTGCCGAGATGTAAACAATGTGAAGACAATACCGCTTTCAGCAGCGAGGGGTCATGACAAAAAAGTGGACGCTGGGAGGCGCGGAATGTCGGGCTGCTCCACCAGGTCAAGAGCTTCGCAGGTTCGGGCAGCGTCCTCTCTTCTCACAATGTTTATGACACTTCGAGTGTCCCGTCAGCTCCTGGGAGAGTGGAAATCTTTGCGAATGAGTGTGACCGGCGCCATCGATGCAAAAGTCTCTTTGTAAATTGCGCTGCATGACTACTTACTGACCCTTAAGGTGAGTTTGGGTCACTAAAACCCCGCAACATTCAAGGTTGCTTTGGTGATGAATTCTTTTAAGAAGATGGAGGGTTTACATCTAAGGAGATGTACTGACCTCTTCATGTTAAGTTTTGGACTTGGGAATTGTTTGGACCTTCTGCCCATTAAGCATGGAATGGCAGCGTCCACATTTCTCAGAATAATTTTTCTCTTAAATCACTTACACGTATTGCAAGGTTGTCAGGCAGAAATTTGCAGGATCGCATAGAAAATGTCATTTATATACCTAGTGGTCGTGTAGCGCCTTTCACAAGGGATCTGCTACCGAGAGATGATCCAAATACATTTGAGCTTCTGTTAGTGCTACTTACCTGTTGTGTTATAGCGCCTTTAAAATGTACTTTACCTGAAAGCACTCCAGTACTGTTCAATGTATCTTTAATTCTTACATGTTAATGTTTTACTGTTTAATAATTTATATACTACATTTTATTTTTTCCCTTGCACTCAGTGAGCGAAGCCACTGGGTAATCAGCTAGTTTTAGAATATAATTTAATGTGGCAAATAAATATCTTCTTATATAATATGCTACCGTGGTTGTCCATTTGTCTGTCCAGGATTTGAAATCACCTGTAGCTCGAAAACCATTTGACCGATTGACACATATACTACGTGATCTCTACTGTCCGCTTTCGGGGTGATGATTGACCTCCAAGTTTATTCCTCTTTTTATTGTATTGTAGAATCAACTCTCGGCAGCGGCCAGCAGGGTGGCATATGTGTATGGTCACCGTTCTCATCCCTACTACCTTCACCATCACTTCCCTTACCTCTTCATATCTCAAATCATTCTTGAGGCAGATTCAACACTTAAGTCTCAGCTTAAGTGAAAAATTAAATAAAAAGTACAAAGTAATTGCAACACAAACACTGACTTAATAAGTTTTAATGTGGAAAGATGACAATGAAAAAAGAGAAGAAGCAGGGTGGAGAAAAGAAAAGCTGCTCAGAAAGTGCATCAACCTCTGAGCAAACGAGTAAACTCTGTAAACACACAGTGCATCCAGAAAGTATTCACAGCGCATCACTTTTTCCTCATTTTGTTATGTTACAGCCTTATTCCAAAATGGATGAAATTTTTTCCTTAGAATTCTACACACAACACCCCATAATGACAACGTGAAAAAAAGTTTACTTGAGCTTTTTGCAAATTTATTAAAAATAAAAAAACTGAGAAATCCTATGTACATAAGTATTCACAGCCTTTGCTCAATACTTTGTCGATGCACCTTTGGCAGCAATTACAGCCTCAAGTCTTTTTGAATATGATGCCACAAGCTTGGCACACCTATCCTTGGCCAGTTTCGCCCATTCCTCTTTGCAGCACCTCTCAAGCTCTATCAGGTTGGATGGGAAGCATCGGTACACAGCTATTTTAAGATCTCTCCAGAGATGTTCAATCGGATTCAAGTCTGGGCTCTGGCTGGGCCACTCAAGGACATTCACAGAGTTGTCCTGAAGCCACTCCTTTGATATCTTGGCTGTGTGCTTAGGGTCGTTGTCCTGCTGAAAGATGAACCGTCGCCCCAGTCTGAGGTCAAGAACGCTGGGGAGCAGGTTTTCATCCAGGATGTCTCTGTACATTGCTGCCGTCATCTTTACCTTTATCCTGACTAGTCTCCCAGTTGCTGCGGCTGAAAAACATCCCCACAGCATGATGCTGCCACCACCATGCTTCACTGTAGGGATGGTATTGGCCTGGTGATGAGCGGTGCCTGGTTTCCTCAAAAATTGATGCCTGGCATTCACACCAAAGAGTTCAATCTTTGTCTCATCAGACCAGAGAATTTTGTTTCTCATGGTCTGAGAGTCATTCAGGTGCCTTTTGGCAAACTCCAGGCAGGCTGCCATGTGCCTTTTTCTAAGGAGTGGCTTCCGTCTGGCCACTCTACCATTCAGGCCTGATTGGTGGATTGCTGCAGAGATGGTTGTCCTTCTGGAAGGTTCTCCTCTCTCCACAGAGGACCTCTGGAGCTCTGACAGAGTGACCATCGGGTTCTTGGTCACCTCCCTTACTAAGGCCCTTCTCCCCCAATTGCTCAGTTTAGATGGCCGGCCAGCTCTAGGAAGAGTCCTGGTGGTTTTGAACTTCTTCCACTTACGGATGATGGAGGCCGCTGTGCTCATTGGGACCTTCAAAGCAGCAGACCTTTTTCTGTAACCTTCCCCAGATTTGTGCCTCGAGACAATCCTGTCTCAGAGGTCTACAGACAATTCCTTTGACTTCATGCTTGGTTTGTGCTCTGACATGAACTGTCAACTGTGGGACCTTCTATAGACAGGTGTGTGCCTTTCCAAATCATGTCCAATCAACTGAATTTACCACAGGTGGACTCCAATTAAGCTGCAGAAACATCTCAAGGATGATCAGGGGAAACAGGATTCACCTGAGCTCAATTTGGAGCTTCATGGCAAAGGCTGTAACTACTTACAGTATGTACATGTGATTTTTCAATTTTTTTATTTTTAATAAATTTGCAAAAACCTCAAATAAACTTTTTTCATGTTGTTATTATGGGGTGTTGTGTGTAGAATTCTGAGGAATAAAAAGAATTTAATCCATTTTGGAATAAGGCTGTAACACAACAAAATGTGGAAAAAGTGATGCGCTGTGAATACTTTCTGGATGCACTGTACAGAGAAAGAAAGAGGATGAAAACTAGGAATGTTCAAGTCAAGTGGATTCACTGCAAGTTATTGTACAGTGCGCAGTTACTGGTATTTAATGATTGTGAAGAAATAACTTTGACTTGAAAAATACCAAATTTATCCTGTAACTGTTTGTTAGAAACTAAAAAAAAAGGATTTAGCTGAAATCATCCCACCTGTTCCAAGAGTTAATTTATATAAAATGTTAATATCTGACAAAAAAATGAACTTTGCGAAATTGTTTTTGATTTCATTAAGCATATGTTCATAAACATCAAAAATAATTTGCCAAGCGAAGATAAATATTTACACATCTAAATCAGTGGAGAAGGGAAAAAGTAAAAAAAAAAAAAAAAAGAACTCAAACCAAATAAGGCCATCTTGGTAATAAATACTGAAGACAGCTGCATTTTGGGCTGCGGCTACTTAATGAGGCAAGAAATAATTTGGTGAATGCTAATTAGGGCTAATCGACTTCAGCGCGTCTTTAAATGAAGCCTGTTGTGAATGGTCGGCCGTGCAGTGGTTAGCGACGTGCCTCATTCACCCAGCAAACGAGAGAAGACATCAGCTTTGAAGGCCTTGTCATTTAAATAATCTTATCTGGTAGTGGGAGACATCCTAGTCATCAGTAGACAGCAACAAATCGTGATATGTCCTCCAGTCGAATGAGGTGGGACCGTGCAGTGGGGCTGGCGCCCTATGCTGTTAGGAGAGACGTCAGCCCCCTTCCACTCTGCACTGAATTAAATAGCTGTAGTCGTAAGAAAGCTGTACAGTATATTATGTTTTATTATGTCACACTGTTTTTCCTATTTCCTAACTTTTGTTGGGAATTTCTTTACTGCAACTGATGAATAAGTTACAGGTAACAAGCTGCTGAACCGTTCCAGGTGATAGTCTGGCCTGATGATTGGGCCTTACATTATTATTATTATTATTATTATTATTAATAATAATAATAATAATAATAATATAATCAATGTATTTATTTAACAGATGCCTTTATCCAAAGCAACTTACAAAGCAAGTTATAGTGCAAGCATCAAAAGCAACAGAGAACAAGGTAGAAAAACTGAGCAAGAGTGAGTAGTAGTACTACTACTACAGTAATGATGTCTGCAACTGGGCTAAGATCAACACCAGGACCTTGTCAGTACAACAGCAGCCATCCTGTAGAAGAGACACCAAGCACTTCGAAAATATTTCACGAAAAGGTGAGTCTTCAAAAGATGTCTAATCATTAATAGATTGGGAGCAGTTCAAAGAGACCAAAGGAAAATCATTCCACAGTTTTAGATCAAGAACAGAGAAGCGATGTCCAGTCTTGGGACATCTGGCAGGAAGAGGAATGGCCAGCAGACAGGCAGAGGCAGAACTGAGACTTCTTGGAGGGACACATGGTGGGATTAAAGACTGGAGAGTTTGAGGAGCAGAACCATTCAGAGAACAGTAGTTTTGAACTTGGTTGTTGTAAAAACAGAAAGCAAGTGAAGACACAAAAGCAGAGGAGTAGTAGGAGTGAAACAAGGAACAAGAACAACAGTGGACATCTGTGTTCTGGAGGAGATGGAGAGGTCAGCTAGCAGTTGAAGGAAGCCCCCCTCCAGGAGACAATTGCAATAGTTCAACTGAGAGAGAACCACTGCCTGAAAAAGGAGTTGTGTGTCATAATTAGTGAGGAAGGGTCAAATCTTCTAAATATTATGAACAAAGAATCAATATGATTGAGTCACTCAAAAAACATATTCAAGGAATGAAAGTGAGGAGTCCAGAGGCATGCCAAGATTCCTGACTGTGACTGATGGTGAAAGGGTCTAGAGCAATGCTTAGAGACAGGATATCTTACTTTGTAAGGTTACATTTTAGGTGATGAGCGATCAGCCATGATGGAGAGAAAGAGAGACAATAGGAAATCTGGGCTGATATTTGTGAGAGGGAAAGGACAGGAAGAGTTCTGGATCATCTACATAGGGGAGGTAGAAGAAGCCACAAGAACAAGCAACCTTGCCTGATAAATGATAAAACAGACAGGAGCACAAGAGGCCTCTGATGAGCCTACTGTACCCACAATCTATCATTTTTAGTATGCCTTTCATATCTACCTATTATCAAGTCCCTTTAATGTCTAGACACTATCTATCTATCTATCTATCTATCTATCTATCTATCTATCTATCTATCTATCTATCTATCTATCTATCTATCTATCTATCTATCTATCTATCTATCTATCTAGGCAGACGGCCGGGACACTCTTTCAGCACTGCATGCTACATCCCCCGAAACACTTGGTGGCAGCCCCCCTGGGTTGCATCGGGAACTGTATTATAGAACACCGGAGCTCATCTTGGTTGGGCTCCGTGGCCACCGCCATGGGGAGCTGCAAGGCGTCCTGAGCTCATATGGGCAGCAACGCAGCCACACCCGGAAGTGCAGTCTAACTGAGGTTAATTACCACCTGAAGCACTTCCAGGTGGAGTATAAAGGGAGCCTGCAGCCACTACTCAGGGTGCCAGAGTCGGGAAGAGGAGAATGAAGCTGCCCTGGGACGAGTGGAGGAAAGAAGAGTGAGATTTGGGGTGTGATTTACTTTGAATTTGTGTTTGGGGACTGTGTAGGGCCAGTGGGACATGGAGAAGACATGTGCCACGGCTGAAGAAAATGAATACTTTTTGTTTTTTTTGCCCGTACCTCTGGTGTCAGTCTGTGTCGGGTCAGCACCAATATAGCGCCTTTATGACACTATCTGTCTATCTAATATCATATAGGTGATAGGTATATAGTGCCTTTCATATCTGTCTCTATGACCAGTCCTATGAAATACGGCCCAAGCACTCTTCACTCACCCATGTGGCATTTCTGCCATAGGAAACAAATAAATAAAATGTGATTTTCTAAGAATGAAAAGCCTACCTTTCCCGAGAAAGAGGTTTCGGCTCTGGACGTATGGCAATCAGAGAAGAGCAAGGCTGTCTTGCAGGTGGAGAAACCGAAAAATTTAAATCCAAGGATCCTGACTTTCTGTGCAAGGGTTCCATTCCCATAGCTCCTTGCATTTCACTTTCGATAGGACAGGAGCCTGCTCGTCCATGATTGGAGACCGACGGCAGTTCGGGAGCCATGGCCCCCTGAATAGGGGACTCTGAGGAAGCCTGAGGTGAGGGTTCATGTGTTGGAGAGACTGATGGTGGAGAACGAGACTTCTTTTTAGCAGATGCTCCTGATAACAGCTTCAGAAGAACCCCTTTCTTTTCTTTCTATACACAAAAAGAGTGAAATTAGAAGAATAAATTCAACAGTTCTCAGATACCACAACCAAACAGCAATACTTTTATTTTTAATTTGTCGGAAGAGCAGACTGATAAACACACATACACTTCATAAAAAAACAAAAGAGTAGCATTTTATAATATGGTAAACTATTAATAGAGACACCAAACTGAAAACAAATTTGGAAAGTAATCCCTTTGTTGCCAGCCCTGTCTAATCCTGCTTCAGGATCGCAAATGTCAAAGTATATTACAGCAATAATGAGAGCAGAATGGAAACCAACCATAGCTGAGGTGCCAGCCCATCAAAGGACAAATTTACCAAAATATGTCTTCAAATGACTTGAACACGGGTCTTGGCAATTTACATGACTTCCTTAAGGTCATAGAGCTATAAGAAGTTGCAACACACATTCTTAATCAGAATTTTCCCTTGCTCACATTGCAATATTTCAAATGCAGTTTTATTGAATATATAGATGCAGGTATAGATATATTTGAACAGCACTATATTATGCAGACAAATTATGAAAGGCTCTGTATAATAGATAGATAGATAGATAGATAGATAGATAGATAGATAGATAGATAGATAGATAGATAGATAGATAGATAGATAGATAGATATGAAAAGCACTATATGATAGATAGATAGATAGATAGATAGATAGATAGATAGATAGATAGATATGAAAGGCGCTATATGATAGATAGATAGATAGATAGATAGATAGATAGATAGATAGATAGATAGATAGATAGATAGATAGATAGTGTCATGGCCTTGGCTTTATTTTGTTTGTCATTTTTCATTATTGTTCATTGTATTCAATCATTTCTGAAAATAATGCTGTTCATTTTTTATCTGTCAAATTACATATTTAACATTAATTTCATTCTACGTAGTTATTCATTAGTTTCTATGTACTGTATGTTATCCTGTTCTCTGATGTTCCATATATGTTTGTGGGTGGATTCCCCAAGGGGCGGAGCCACCTCCCCATCACCATTAAGGGGCTGTCCCAAGCTAATAAAGGCGGGCTCACAAATGATGTCCCTTTGTGGTTTATTTGAATGCACTCCAGTGGATTTTAGTAGTTGTTGGGAGTTTTGCTTTCTTCTTTGTATTTTTGCTCTCATTCTCAAACTTTTGCTACTGTTTCTTGGTTTAATCTTGTGGATTTCGATTTGAACATGTTGCTTTGAATCAGCCTTTAGGCAAGTCCTTTTTGTAAATATTATCTTTTGTTCTTTAGAACCTTTTGTTGTATTTTTTCATTTTCATTTAATAAATCCTCCTGTATAAGAATGTCTGATGGCCTTGCCCTATACTAGCCAAGAGATGATGGTCATCGTTCCCTCCAATTTTGAGTGTATTTTGGGACATTAGGGAATGTGTTTTTAAACTTTGAGCGTGAAGCACATTTTTGCCTGATGTAAGTTGAAGCCAGCTATTCAGGTAGAAGCTAAGCTAGATTAGGCAGTGGGGCTGTAGGGGATGAAGCACAGGACCTTAAAGCACAGAATTACTAGGATCTGAGTAACACACTTAACATTTCAGGGCTTTTTAACTGTAACAAAATATGATAAAACAATTTCACGTTTGTCTGATCTTACAAGGAGTCAAGCAAATTCTCATTAATTTGGAAACTATAGAGAGAGAAGTGCTGCTTAGATTAAATAAACTGCAACCTAACAAATCATCAGGACCAGATTACATCTACCCGAGTGTTTAAAGAGGAGTAAGTGTAAATGTAAATGTAAACCCTTGACACACATTTTTCTTAAATCATTGAGTACTGGGAACATTACTAAAGATCTGAAGCTAGCAATTGTTATCCAAATAAACACAAAGGTGATAAACTGAGCAGCACATGTCCAGAGCAACTCAGCATGGGTTAAAATATACATGAAATTGAGGAAGCAGCAAAAGCATACAACAAGAAAACACATTTCACAAAGTTTATTTAGATGACAGTCAGCTTTGAAAGACTTATGAGTTATGTTCTATTATTCTGCCCTGAGCAGTGGCTCTTTATGGATTTTGTCACTGAGCGCTCGGTGTATCCATGTATCCATCTACAGAATAATTAATGCCTGAGTTTAGGCAGTTTATCTTTGATTTACACAATTACAGTTTGAAAGTGGAAGTGTAGACCCAAAACTCAACACCCCTTTATGCCACTGGCAATAAGGTACAGTAGGTCACATGATGTGAAAGAGGACTTAAAGGGGGTGCACGAGGGTGGAAGAAGAGGAAGCCAGCAGATGATAAAGTGGAGAGGTGAGACCAAAACCTTGCACAGAACATTCCATAGAATTCTACTTGGCACCCTGAAGAAGGTGAGCACCCTTCTTACTTGCCTTACTCTATACATCGTGTCTCTGCAATAAGCCAGTCAATGAAACCAACGGTACTCAACAACGAAAGGACTTTCCTCTCTCCTCCTAGCAGCGCCATTCATCTGCCATGGAAATTACACGGTTTTCAAGGGGAGGAAATTCTCTTGGCAGTTTGACGCTATAAAGCAGCGTGCTACAAGAAGACCTCGAGTTACTATTGAGGGAACTGCGACGATTTTAGTCCACCTATCCATTTTCTGACAGTCATGAGAAGTTCAGGATTGAGGAAGGAATTTGAATAATTGCCATAAAGCACTCTCTGTAATTAGAATATTAACTACTTAATTATTAATCAATTAATTAGGCATATATAAAAAGGGTAATCCGCAGGCAAAGAATTATATAAACAATCAAATGAATTGAGCAGACAGCTAAATTAAAATAACAGTTAATTAAGGAAATACATTTGCAAAGGGGCAAATAAATGAGAAGGACCGAGCTGCAGACCCACAGTGATGTCTACTCAATAACAAATTGAATCACATGTTTATGTCACATGACTTAAACAGCAGAATTTATGAGAAGTTTCTGGCTGGGGTCCGCTGCACTACATGACAGGGTCACTGCCCGAGAGACAGTCCTATTACACCAAATGGCCACTACAAGACACACACACACACACTCACACTCGACAGTCGTCATTACGCCTCCTGCCATAGCTCTAATCTTAACCGTAGTGTAAAGTTGTGAGGTACACTCTGAAGTGGGCTGGTTGAGAAAAACACAAAGCGCTGGGTGTGCCGCATAACACGACTGAAAAAAGGCAGCAAAATGTTATCAGCTGCCTGCAATCTGATTTGCTCATCAATGGAGGTGGAGCTCTGGGGTCTGCAGCTTGATTCTAGTGAGTTAAAAAGGACCAGGCCAATGAACAAATCTTATATATAAACGTCTGCGTGTGGAAGTGTGTCTGTCTGTCAATCTGTCTCTCTGTCTGGCCCATAAGTGCGAGGCCACAGCATGAAGCTCAAAGAGCCAACATGGCGGCACCAAGTTAACGAGTCAGAAAAAGAAAGACGTATGATGCAACAGCATGAAGCTGAAAGAAAGCGACTCCGCCGCCAAAGTGAAACCACCGAGGAAAGACAAATGAGAGAGAAACTCGCTTAGCCGCTGATAGACAAGAAGGGCGAACGTCCGCAAAACGAAATCGGCGACTCTACAATTCAATTTATTTCTGATGATTTCAATAGGGCTTTTTACACCATGGGCTTACACAGCTAGTACTACATAAATGTTGGTAAAGAAATAAGAGTGAACGTGGCTATATCGATAAATTAATGACAAACTAAAGTGGGCAAATAATAAACCATTAAGGAAATAAGGAAATAAACAAGTGAACAAATCAGACAAATTAACAAATAGGGAAGAGACTAAGCATATACATAAATAAATACAAAAGCAGGCAAATAAATACATCATTGAAGTAGCTAAATAAGTAAACATGAAAACGGGGAAAAGAATAAGATGAGAAAACCAACAAATAAATAATAATGAAGTAAAAGGGGAATATAATAGGCAAATAAATAAATAAGTAGAAAAATAAATAAATAAAGTGGATAAATAATGTAAATAAATATAATAATGGGCAAATAAATAAAATAGGCAATATTTTAAAGAAATATTAAACAATGAATAAAATAGGCAAAGAAATAAATAAGAAGGTGGTTATGTAAATAAATAAATAAAAGGATAAACTAAGAAAAAAATAAAGAAGGCGAATAAATACACATGGAAGCGTGCAAATAAAAAAAACAGGAAAAAGTTTAAGCAATTAAATAACTAAACACATACTGTGCATAGACAGGCAAACAGGGAAATAAATACATAATGTAAATAAAGTAGGATGATACATAAATAAAACATGAGACAAAAAAACAAATAAACAATAAACAATAAATAAATAAACTTTAGACAAATAATGATGGAAATGATGAATAAAACAGGCAATGAGATAAATATAAAGTTGGGAAAGCAAATACACAAACAAACAAACAAGTAAATAAATAAATAAGAGAGCTGATAAACAAACAAACAAATTAGTTAATTAATAAATAAGGTAGGTGAATACTGTAAATAAATATGAAAGTAGGCCAATATGCTAATTTTCTGCTTTATATGCTTAAAGGATATTACATTAGGACCTTCCCAGCAGCCCCTGCACTTGGTCTCCTATTTACTGTTTACTGTCATGTCATATTGTCATATGCTTTGGTAACCTCAAACTTATCACACACTCAATGCGGTTCAATGCTCCAAACTGCCTCTGTACAATTTCTTACTTATCATGCAATATTACTTTATTCTGGAAGGTTTAAATCCTTTTCACATTATACTGTTATGTGGCTGTGTTGTGTATTTGTCTATTTTATTGTATTGCATTGTATATCGCCTATCTATTGTATTGTTTTTGCCGCACCTTGTTGTATGTTGCTCTATATTGCACTGGGGCTCATATAGGTATGTTGTCTCATCTCAATATATATCTGTAGACAGTTGCTAATGACAATAAAGTGACCATGACCTTGATATATAAAATGGGCAATAACCTTTAAAGAAATAACAAAGTAAACAATAGAATAAGTAAAAAAATGAAAAGGTGGGTATATACAGTACTGTAAGTAAATAAATAAGTAAGCAGATAAATAAGTCGATACAAAGAAAGAAAAAAAAAACAAAGAAACAAATAGATAATCAAAGAAACAATGAAGGTGAATAAACTCATATGAAAGTGTACAAATAAACGGAAAAGATTAAGTGAGGTAATAAATAAATAACATTAGAAAACCAAAATAACAGATAGATAGATAGATAGATAGATAGATAGATAGATAGATAGATAGATAGATAGATAGATAGATAGATAGATAGATAGATAAAGCACTATATAATAGATAGATAGATAGATAGATAGATAGATAGATAGATAGATAGATAGATAGATAGATAGATAGATAGATAAAATAAGTAGGGTAAGTAAATAAATAAACAAGTGAGCCAGTGAATATATAAAGAAGGAGAATAATTAAAATAAATATTAAAGTGGGCAAACAAATAAAATAGGCAATACACTTTAAATAAATAATGAAATAAATAATGCATAAAATAGGCCAATAAATAGAATGTAGGTGGGCAAGTAAGTAAATAAATAAACAGGCAAGCAGATAAGTAAGTTGATATCAAGAAAGAAAGAAAGAAAGAAAGAAAAAAAGAAAAGGTAAGTAAATCCCTATGGAAGTGAATATACAGAGAAATAAATAAAGTTTGCAAGTTAACAAAGAAATCAATAAATAAATGTGAAAGTGAGCCACTAGGGAAGTACGTCAAACACATAGGTGGTCCCTAACCCACTCTGATGCTCACCCGCACTGTCAGTCCTGCTCACATTACTCAGCCCCAAGTTGTCATTCTTTCGTATCTGAATTACGTATAAATCCAATTTTTCAAAAGTGCCATTAAATGTGGAGCCATAAGTGATCTCTTGGTTTCATTTCCTGCGAAATGCTTGATGGGGAGGCCGTGGGCCATTTGGCAGAGTTGAAACACTTGCAAACTGAAATCGCTCACTCATTTGGCACCATTTCCTAAGCGTCTCCAGTCTCAGGCCAGTCAGTTCTTGTTGGCAGCTGAACCTCTTGTGATTCCAAACACATTTGTGGAGAAGGTCAAGCTTCTCTCTTAATCAATGATGCCATTTGTCCCAGACCATGTGGCTGATGCACTGCTTGGCTCCCGAGCTGGTAAGGCCTATCAGAAACATGTCTGTTCAATAAACCTTTTAGTAGGTCCTGACGTGGAGGTGGTCTCACATACATTTGGCCTTCTGACATCCAGTCCTTAATATTTGTTTGGACTTGTCTGACTGTAGCTAATGTTGTGGTGCCACCTGTGCGTCTATAGAACACGTCGGTGGCTCATTTATGGCAAATGAGTAAGTCATCAGGGCAGATGCAGAATAAATCAAGAGGCAGGTAATAAATCACAACATATGTGCAACCAAAGTAAAAAAATAAACAGGCGCTTAGAGGGGCATGGGACCCCCTAATTAAACCTTTGAACTTAAAATTGTGAGGAGTTCCTAAATTACCTTAACTCAGTATCCATTACTGGTGTTTTAGCAGCTGGCAGACAACTCCTTATTGACTGGACGGGCACTAGGCGCTTAAGTGGCAGCAGCCCATCTGGCAGGGCAAGGGGGTCCTTAAACAAGCCTCAAGAGGATTCAAGAGACACTATTATAGAAAACCTGCCTATTAGTTCCTGCCTTTGTCTCAGTGGTACTGAAGAGTGAGATGGTGGATAAGGAGAAACTGATAGAGCGTGCTGCTTTACCCTCACATTTCACCACTATTGGGAACCATGATTAATGAGTATAACTGATCAGGATAATTGGCACCTGAAAGTAACAATTCCACTGTATTCTAGACATGTGACAATGATGACACCATAAAACTTATTAACCAATAAACTGTCAGGTTTCTGACCTCTGTGTTCTTTGAATAGCTTGAGTTGTAGCACTCGCTAATGGCAGGGTGGCTGACTGGTTCAAGTCATGGAATTATCTCAATTCGCAAAATGAAATAACCATTTTAGCATTTTACACAAAGCATCTAAGTGTATCTGAATTGTGAAAAGTGACTGCGATGCGGGTCAGAGGTACAAGGTGGTGTGGCTTTTGTTTGCAGATTGTGTATGTGTGTGATCCTCCATAGCTATTCTGTTCTATACTCCATAGTACCAGATTTCAATGTTCATCTAAACCTGGACACCCTAATTACCACGGGGGATTTTTATATGCTGTGTGCATCTATCAGAGTCCTCATGTGAGGAATGGCGATGTGCCAAGTGTCAGTTCTAACTGCCAGTCAATTCCTCGGTTCATTTGCTTTATTGCATGTTGTGCTGATATGATGCCAGGAGTTTTCTAGGATGTCACAAGTTCTTTCCAGCATACCACTACTTGACACTAATTTATTATTTTACTGGCCATGTGGCATTTCCCGGATTTATTTGTCTAATCGGTTCAGGTAAGAAAGCAAATATGTTTGCGTTTTTATTTATTTATTTACAAAGCACTTTAAAAACAACATCAAGGCTGACCAAAGTGCTGTACAATAAAAACCCAACATATCAGACACACAAAACCGAAGGGTAAATGAAACAGAAACACATAAACACATAAGAACTGAAGAGATTCTTAATAAAAAGTATACAGATAGCCAACATATCACACTGGGTTAAAAGCCAGAGAGTAAAAATGTGTTTTTAAATAGGATTTAAAGGCAGCTAGTGAAGGAGCCTGCCTAATGTGCAAGGGCAAATCGTTCCAGAGTTTTGGGGCTGCAACTGAAAAAGTGTTTTGTTAAATGCCAACCCTTTTGTCATTGCCGGCTGAAATCTGAGTGTCCCATCTGTCATCTAACAATCTGTCTGCTCTCAGGTCAGTCAAGTCAGGTTGGGGAGCATGCACTGGTACAGTGCGTTGTCACACCCACCACACGACAGAACAGCTTGGGATCCTGGTTGGCAACCCCCCCCAGGCAGACATGCTGTCCAGTCCCACCCTCTGGAAGTGACCCTCTATCTGCCGCAGCCTGGTGTTACATGGGTATCCGTGGTGTATCGGGTCCACAGCTCACGTCAAAAAGGCCACTTTTTAGATAAAGAATCACCGCACTCGCGGCTTAGCGAGGGGCATCGTGATGTGTGGCTGACGTGTTTCCTGGGGTGATTTGTGATGCGGGCGGTCCTTGCTTAAGTGCACAGGTGAGGAGTCGTCCGTATCTGTAATTGTTCCCGGGTGCTGCTGATTGCCAGAGCTGATCCACGTGCCCGTAATAAATAGAAGCGCGAGGCGGCTAGCAGAGGTAGTTAAGAAAAAAGAAAAGAGAGAACGGGAGGTTGCAGGAGAAGGCAGGAAGCAGGAGAGCGAAGCGAGCGAGCGAGCGAGCACAGGCTCACGTACAGCTGAGTAGAGCGTTGGGTGTTTGGCCGGCACCCGAAGAGCAGTCGTAGTGGTTGCTCCCGCTGAGCATTTAGTGAAGAGCGGGAGTGACCGGAAGGCAGATGACTTGCCGCGTAAGGCAGTGGGAGTCGGGACTTGGGATGTGAAAACCCCAGCGTGAGCACCCTGGTCGTTGGGGAGCCCAAGTCGCTGCTTGGTGGAGCCTACCGGAGCCAGGGGTCGGTGAGGTGAACCAATCAGCAGAATTAGGCAGAGCAGGTCAGCTGCAGCAAGGGTGACCCCCCTGGTGTATTGCCTGGATGGGACAAACAGGGGAGTCGCCATGCACCAGTAGTAAGAAGGCAGGGGGCTTTGTTTTTAAGGACAGCTTCCAGATGTTATTTTAACCTCATTGTTTTTAAAGGGATTGGTTTTTATTTTCTATTGGATTTTAACCTCCACTATTTCACTTCTGTTTTAATACAGTAGATTATTTATTTATTTGAAGGTTTAGATGCACTGCACTTTAATTTGGACACTTTGTTTTGTTTGTTGGTCTTTAATAAAAGCAATTGGTACTTTTGCACCATCCCTTTGCTCCATTTGTTGTGCCTCACTGCCTAGTTCATCGGTGACATTATCGACGGTGTCGGGTTCAAGAGCTCCCAGAAGCTGAATGGGAGCATGGAGCGAACCCGCATCGTCACAGCATCCCCTTGGCCTGGTCCAGTCACCCGGGTGCCCAGCTATGAGGATCCTGCAAGCTAGATCACCTTCGGGAATCGCGCCACATGGCCGTAGTGCCATAACTGACGCTCCCTCACAATGTAGGTAATGTGCCTCATTCGGGACTCCATGAGCAACCATTCATTAAACACAAAGTCAAACCAGCAGTACCCAAGGATTCTCTGAAGAGACGCAGTAAAAAAGGAGTCCAGTTTTTGTCTCAGGTCACTGGATAGCATCCATGTCTCACAATCATATAGCAAAACATGAAGCACCAGGACTCTAAAGACTTGGACTTTTGTCCTTTTGCATATTGGGAGCACCACAAACCCCTTTTCAGGGACCTCATGACCCCCCATGCTATCCGAATCTGTGTACTGACTTCATAGGAAGAGTCACCAGAGACATGAATGGCAAGATTATTGTAAAAAAAAAAAAAAGCCCAGTCGTGCAAGGCCACCTCCAGAACACGGTACATACAGTATGTGTTTCATAATCAAGTGTTAAGTACTGGGCTTATTGATCATCAAACTTTATTACATTTAAATAAAGGATGGCAAAGTGACCTGTGGCCATGTATTTATGGCAAAGTGATTCAAAAACCAAGTGATAACCAACATGACAGAAAGAAAAGGAAAAGTAGTGCCATCTGCTAACTGTCAAGCACACTGCAGAAGGCAATTAAGTGATGAAGAACAAGAAAGAATAAGAAGACAAGATAATGAAGCACATAGACAAGCAGGATACAGAATGAAAGAATGAAACAGAGACAATGGCAAATGTAAAAGAAGAGCATCAAGCACAAAGCAGAAGGCCAGCAAGTAGCGCAATCGAGCAGCAGGCAAACATGATGTGGCTCATCGGCATGCAGGACAAAGTCTGGGATACACAAAGCATGAACAGGAAAAGGGACAGAAATGCACTGCGACAGTCCAGAAGATCATCAAATAGTCAAAACCATATAAATCATCGCTTTGAAATCCTTAGATGAACGTTTCTTTGAAGGGCACTGCTTAGCAAAGTTACATCAGCAATGTCATCAAGGTCAAGCTGTGGTTTTTATTCGTGAAAACAAAAATAAGCGAGTTGCCAAAATTGAAAGGCTCAGCTTGTGTTAGATGGTCACAAATAATAAAATACATTATAACTGCTAGAGATATTGAAAGAAGTAGCTATTTAGAAGGAATGAGAAGTATCAACAGCTCCTTATCTTTAACTTGTTTTTTATTTTAGGACCAAATATGTTAGAATGTTTCACTAGTGAACAAATAAAACTAGATACAAACTAATATTAAACGTTACATACATCTGAAGAAACAATAAACAGGAATAAAAACACAAAATGCTTGAAGACCATGAGGAGGAAAGACAGGGTGGACTGAAGGAGATGTCAGTATGTCAATAGAAGTTGAACGGCTTTCTTTTAAAATGCCTTTTAAAAAGCATGAATTGAGAGAGCTCATCAAACAAAGAGCTGAAGCCCCTGGCACCCACAGAGCACTGATTAGTTAGGGGCACAGCAAGACTGCCAACATGGAGTGGGCGAACAGGACTGTAGTGCTGCAGGAAGTAAGAGATGTCATCCCCTGCAAAGCCATTTACAGGTTAGTCATAGAATTTTACATTCAATCCTATAAGACACAGGGGGTGAGTGAAGGTGCAGCAGAGCCGCCATTATGAGCTCACGGCTGTGGGTCTGATTGAGGATTTGGGCAGCAGAGGTTTGAGCTGCAGTAATAGATTGGAGAGGACATCCACCAACAGAGAGTCACAGATGTCACTGTGGGATCTAAATAAAGAGGTGAATGAGTGAGCATGGCATGTGGAAGTTGAAACTTTCAAGCTTTTGGGATTAGATTTAGCGCCCTGTGATGAGGTCAATGGTGGGTAGATGGGTGGATGCAATTGTTATTCTTAAGGCCTCTCTATGGTACCTTGAACCTGAACAGGGGTGCTGTTGGGCAACTCCAAGCTGGCGCCTAAAAGGGTATCCCTTGCTTTTTTTCTATTCTGCTTCCATTTTCTCTCCTCCTCATTCCATTTCAGGACCACATTTTGCATATCTATGGCACCCCCTGTGGAAGTAAATGCCAAGGGATCTATTTGAAAAACAGAGCACATTGGAGTAAATTGAAATGAATGGCGCTACTGATGCATGTTGACAGACGTAATAAAATCATTTAGTTTTCCAAACACTGCTTGAGCGCAGCCGTTGATGTCCACAGCTTCCATCAGCAGCAGCCCTCCCCGGCCTTGCTTCATTACACAGATCGGAGCCTTTTGAAATGAAAATTAGCAAAAAGGCAAACGCAAACTGATAGATGAGTTTGTCACATTTGTATTTGAGTAGGAAGGAGTGATTATCTTGTCACGGGCATGATGGAAGCGGCCAAGTGTAGCTTATTTGATTTTACTGTTTCCACACCCTGCTGCACTCACAGTAGACGCCCATCGGGCCGCTTCATTTGTCTGCTGTTGATCACAGACAGAAAGTAAAAGTTTTCAATTTCTGAGACATTAAGAGAGAGACATTGGTAGGCGTGGACACAGGTGATCTGGCACATGTGACAATGAGACGCCAGGGTGCTAAACTCATCCTTTGGCTGACCGAGTGACAGAACTGTTATTAAACTCTGATGCTCTTTAATGAGACCCGAAAGCAACACTGGCATGGTGTGGTAATCAACACTATAATCTGTTGTCAGACACACACAGGCACCTTCAAGGCTCTTTCAGTGTATGTAATTCACCTCCAGAGCATGGGGTGGCGCTGTCACTAACATCTTCTCCCTTTCTACCCGTGCAGAAAGAAGGTGGCTAATGTCTGTGACAGTGTGGGTCCACCCTCTGCTACCGGGTCCCACCAGGAGCCTCTTCAACCCATCACAGGCCGAGAGCCATGGATGAGCTGAACTGATGAGGACAAACACATCAAGTAAGGGGATAGGGAAAAGTGTCCAGTGCTTGTATTAAAACAACTCACAAAACAAGGTGTCCAAAAAGTGCAGTGCAAAGTTTCTAAATAAATAATCCATAAAAACCAGGTCAGATGTGACGGTTAATATAATCAAATCGATAAAGATTCCATTTCTGGCAGGAAACTGTCTTTAAAAACCATGAGCCCGGGTGCAGTCCTTAAAAATGGACATCCCCTTGATTAAACCCAACACGGTCTCTTCATGGGATCTGCAGATCAGCCCACCTTCAGTGCTATTCCTAGACTTGGCGCCCCTTGTAGGCCTCTCTGGCTCCGGACAGGGCACCCCATTGAGCCTCCGACTCCCGCTACCAGGCTTGCGTCCCTTATAGTCCATGGCGCCACCTGCAGAACGCCTCTCTCAGCTTCACTCCTCTTCAGCCGCACTGCCTCTCTTCAGCGATTTACTACAACTGAGCAGCGCTTCGACCACTCCAGCTCCCAGGTCACTCAGCTGGAGCAGCCATCAACCCCTGAGCGCCGTCCGCACGCTCTCAAGGGTCTTTCTCCTCCTCCGCTTTTCATCCGCTCACATGCACCAGATCTCTCCCTTGCTCCTGCTCATTTTCTCTCTCTTTCTATCTCTTACTCTCCTTTCTTTTCTTCTGATTGGTCGTATTCCTTTTTTTGATTCTCCTCCTTTCTCTCGCTCTCTCCTTTTAAAGCAGCGATGTGGCATAGCTGCACAATCAGCAGCTCCCGGTGCCAATTACGGGTACTGTGCACTAAGTGCCGGGTCGTCCGCTCCTTCATTGCACACGGGAACTGCTCCTGCTACGCTACTATGCCCCCACCTTAAGAAGCGAGTCTGGTGAGTATTTATTTAAAATGGTCTCTCCCACCGCAGACCATATATAAGAACATAAGTGACATGAACATGGAAGTACTGTACCTTAGCACAGATGGTGGGTGTAGCAATGCTCCCAACCGCTTAGTAGCTCAAGGCATTGTGGGTAAAAACACTTGGGTTTTGTCATTACTAACCATCCATCCATCCATTTTCTAACCCGCTGAATTCGAACACAGGGTCACGGGGGTCTGCTGGAGCCAATCCCAGCCAACACAGGGCACAAGGCAGGAAACAATCCTGGGCAGGGGGCTAACCCACCGCAGGACACGCACAAACACACCCACACCAATTTAGAATCGCCAATCCACCTAACCTGCATGTCTTTGGACCATGGGAGGAAACCGGAACGCCCGGAGGAAACCCACGCAGACACGGGGAGAACATGCAAACTCCACGCAGGGAGGTCCCGGGAAGCGAACCCGGGTCTCCCAACTGCGAGGCAGCAGCGCTACCACTGTGCCACCATGCCGCCCTCTCATTACTAACCAACACCAGAAATAATACACCCTGTACACACCCTAGTAGGGGTTTCTGTTAGAGCAGCTTGATTTATACAGTGAAATAAATGTGTGGCTTGATTAGTTTGACTTAATGGCCCTCGTCATAAATAAAAAAAAAATCACATTTTATTGAGATATTTTTAAATCAAGGCATTCACAATATTAGTGGCTCGCTCAGAGACACACAGTGAGTGAAGCAATGTACTTGTGGTATAAAGCCCAATTCCTTCTTCCCACTTGGCCATACCGTCTTTCAAGTCACAATGGATCCCAGACTACAGCGAGACTGCTCTATGCACCATTTAGCATCAGTGTGTCAGGTTACACTGAAACCAGATTAGGTGGACTTCAATGGACGGGTAGATGTGTCTTGGCTGAGGAATCGGCATCAAGGAAAAACTCATTTAACGCTTTTAAAAGTGTTAGAGTTGAAGAATGGAAATAAATGTCATCAACTCAGAGAGGGAGAGGCAAGTTCATTGTACCACGTGAATGTGACTGAAAGAATAAAACTGAATGAAAAAAAACCTAACTATTACAAGTCGCATAAAATTACAATGGATGTTACAGACTCAAATTAAATGTATGTCTGTATTATATAATAGTAATAATAATACCAGCTTACAACTCAAAAGGTGTGGAGGATCCAGGATCAAACCGCAACCTCTTGACTTAACAGCAGCTGTTCTTACCTCTAAACCAGCCGTGCGATTGATAAAAGTGCTTTGGTTTTTACATATTGAAAGCAATGTGTAAATTAAATAATTTTTTTCTTCTATTATATTCTTGAATAAAGGCACCTTTTGTGAAAGTGATTATTTGGATTTCAGTCTTCACACATTATACATTTCACGTCATTATTACTATAACATGGAAAAAGTTTCTGTTCTAGTTATGTGTTCAACATTTCTTGCCTCGATTTTTCCTGTCATCCAACATTTACATGGATTGTTGTAGACCTAGAACACACATGAAATGTACATATTCCAAATAACGATATATTATTAACGCTGTACAACTCCAGACACCTCACACTCAGATAAACAGACTTGAGCTGGGAGAACTTTAGCTGTGTCGGTGGAGGAAATGGGATAGCAGGCTGCCTGCTGCCGGTGCTGATCAACACATTTGCAAAACAAAGATGCAGATGAGAAGGTGCAAAGGAATTTAAGGTGGCCCGGGATTACAACTTTTTTCATAGGCTTCAGGGAATTCTAGTGTTAAGACTCAGACTCCTCAGCTATTTCTTTTTCCCTTAATTAGTAGCCAAAATAGAATGCAAAAGTAAACAAGCCAACAGATGAGCAGCTAACCTGTCTCCATCATACAATATCTGAAAATGAAGAAAACTGGAGGTCTGAGTAATGCTGATCTGCTCAGGTCCACAAACTACTTTGAAAGAAGAGTAGAAACAGTTTTGGAAATGTCTGCTGTGGTAGAATGAGAACACCAACATGATATGGAATTAACCAAATTAAATAACAAGAATCGGCTACTAATTAAGAAACTGGTTGGAGTTTAAAGCCCTGACTTAGTTATCTATTAGCTGACTTCACATCTCATTTCTGCTTGGTTGGCGTTTAAGGAAAAAAGAATCAATTTAAAGGACTTAGTCTTAAAAACCAAGCTATTAACATGAAGGGAAAAGAAGTTAATTAGTAGCAAAAATTGGTCACTAATTAAGAGTAGGGTTAGAATGAAAACCTGAAGACATAGTAGTGCTGGAGACCCCCTGACTTCTAGGATTACTAAATCTTTTTCTCACAACATTCCTGAACCCAGACAAATGGCAAGATAATAAACATGCCAAGCTAATCTTTATGGGGAAGAAGTAAAAAGTACTAAATAAACAGAAGGGAACTCAAACTTCACAGATCTCTGGGCCTCTCTAAGCTATTAGTTTCCTCATTTACAAGGCTGAGGTGGGCCCAGTTTTGCGCCTCTGCTAAACTCACTTTTTTTTAACCATCTTCTTTCTTTATTCTCTGGCTCTTGTCAGTCAGTTAAGTGTTGTCACAAACTCTACTTTTGTGAATTTAAACTAACCCCAATTGTAGCTATGAGAATGGGGTCACTGTTGGCTAAAAGGGGCCATGTGTGGTAGCTGAGACCAGTCCTTAAAAGGCTGGGTCACATGAGAAACCCAATCTGTGGGTTAGAGCTAGTGTACCAACTTTTTTTGTGGCCCCATTTGCCACCCTCCCAGCAGTTCCACGTTTGCCTCCTTTTCCATCTTGTTAGGAGACTGAAAGTCAGGCATTCAACACTGAAATGCCTGCCCCCGGTGGTGAGATGGGGTATTGATTATTAAAAGTGACTGCCAGGAATGGAGAGAATGATGTCCACTTATGATCTCCGCTCATACTTGCCCTTCTTTATGTACCAACTGCATTGTTTTTTTTTCCAACTAATTTCAGTTGTAAAGGTACTGCCACAAATTATTAATGGCTACTAAAATTTAAATTGGCCATGTGTCATAACTGCTTAACTGGAGCTTCATTTTCAAACTAATATTTAAACTCCATACGTACTTGTGTACAATATACTATAAGGGTTATGCCTGCTCTCCCCGTGTTGGTGTTGTTTTTCACCACAGTTTAGAGATGTGCTGTTGAACAGACTGGCATTTCACCATGGGTTAGGTGTGCCATGCACTGCCCTGGGATCCTGTTCAGGCTGGCTCCTGACCATCACCGGATGTTACTCGGTTAATCCCTAAACAAGACTTAAACAGGACAAGCTTTTTAAATTAAATTCATTATCAGTTCTGCCAAAGGAGAAGTGGACATAAGTATATGTGCATGACTATGTTTGTGTAGGCCCTGTGATGGACTGGGGCCATCACAAACCAGACAGGACCTGGACAGGACAGGTTGATTTACAAAAAATGGCGCTCCGCAATGTTCTAAGTGAATTAAATAAAGAAATGATTGCTAGAAGAGTGTGTGGGAATTGTGAGGGACTGGTGACCAACGCTCAGGTTACAACTCCTAAATGGAACTGGTGCGTTAAGAAAATGAATGGAGGGTTGCATGATGTAGTATAGCTCCTGTTTCGCAAAAGCAGGGGACATTATGTGCCACCTGTTGGAATGCCAGTAGAGGTGTACACATCAATAAAGCTAATATTAACCACCTCTAAAATCATATTTTCTGTTATGCAAATCTCTGATCAGACCTTCAGTAGACGTTCTGCACCCCATGTGGGAATGCTAGAGATTGTAAAGTCAAGGAACTGGCTTCTGCACTTGCTAAGGCTGTCATGATTAGTCTTAGGTCTACTATTATTTTTCATATATTATTTGTGGATTTTCACTGTTACTAATTTTTAATATATGGATGCCACCATTTTGTATTATTTTTCTATGGATACAGCCATGTTGCCCTCATGGTTACCATCAAACAATCTCTATAGGGCTGCTTGTGTCACAACCTTAGATGCTATTTAAGATGGTGGCATACAACCCCTGGTATTCTAGCTCTGGGATAATTTCAAAACTACAACAGTTTGCGTCACAATTATTTTTCAAAAATTTTGTGTTTTTGAACTTCTGACTTTGAAATGCTTGACTTTGATTTTGCTTAGCGTTTTGTTTTTTTGGTCACATGTTTCAGCATTACCGACCTCGAAATTTGGCCCTGTTTTCATGACTGTTCTTTTTTGGTTTTGTGTCTAACAACGTCTTCTCACCTGCTCTATAAACGATTTTGTCCATTAGGCACACTTTTTCCCTTCTGCCACTAACAATGGCAGCTTAACCATTTGTATAATGGGTAGTGAGGAGGTACTCAGCAGAGTTTCATTTCACATGCAGTTTTATGAAATTGCCTCTAAAATGACATTTGTATCTGATTTTGTTTTTGCAAAATGCAAAAAAGCAATAAGGTGGTGTTGTTAAAGTTGTTTGGGGTGGAAAGCAAGGGACATTGATCCTTAAAGGATATTCTTGGATTGCCCTCCAATGGTGACACCACTTCTTCAATATTCCACGCAGTGTCACGCGCTCTCATCGTCCCCGTGCTTTGCCGGTCGGCACATTTATGCCACTCTTCTACATCTCACTGCTAAGGTTGGAGCTACCATAGGTAACGTCATCTCTGTGAACTGATATGGACCAGATGCACCCAGACCGGTGGATTATAGTAAAGAAGAAGGACGTCTGAAGTGTTGGCAGGTAACTGTTCTCTATCTGCATTGGTCACTGGTTATGAAATACAATTTATTTTGCAAGTATTTTTTTTTTTTTTTGCAAAGCAAAACCCCAAGGTTTTCTGCAAACTCAATATCACTTGAATAATTTCACTCATCTCTACCAATGGGCGATTCTCATTGACAATGCAGAAACACATTGCCTGCTTCCCCACCACCCACAACATACTCACTACCATCTGCTCTGTGGAAGTGCTATCGAGGTGCAGAACTACACAAAGACGGACCGTCAGAAAGAGCTTGCTGTTTGTTCTTTTGGCCACTAGATGGCCTCAAAGCACAGCATGTAAGCACTTGTGACATTCTGCCTTGCATTCCTCACGTATTCCTCTGTGACCACAGCATCATGTCTGCTTTTCTGCTAAAGTTCAGAAGTAGTACTCAAGACACACATCATATAATTTTTATGCCTAATAAATTTGTTACTGAAAGCTTAATAATACAATAAACTTATGCTTATGTGGGCATGCTAATAGTGCTTTGAAGTGAAAATGACTAATTTTGAGCATAGATTTCTTAGACTGACTTGAAAGTGGCATTCTTGATGTTCCTCCTCTGCCACTTACACATCTGCCATTTCACTTTCCTACAGGGCTTCCTTTAATTTGGAAGCTTCCTGATATAGTATGTGTTGTTTCCTAGTGGATTTGACATGCTTGTGAGATCTTTATTCAAGACTCACATAAATCCCTCAACACAGGAAAAAAAAACAAAAAAAAAACAGGGCCTTGGCAGGAAACAAATGTGAATCTTAAGAGGACTTGTTCTTGAATGTAAACTAGACACTGCAGATAACTGTGTTCTGTAACATGTTCTTACATTGACGAGGAACTGTCCTGTCTCCTTCTCTCTGAACTCCTCCGACTATAGTTCATCTGATGATTTTGCACTTATGGGGTGTATTGATAAGGGGGATGAGACAGGGAAAGGAGTCAGGAGGAGAACTTAGTCAGGGGGAGAAAGAATTGACTTCAACGTAACATCAGCGAAACCATGGAACTGGTTATTGACTTCCTTCTTACCAAAGAGCCTCTATGTCCAGACAATATTAAGGGTGTGGATGTAGAGGTGGTCCACTCCTATACGAGCACTTGGGGTCCACATTAATCACAGGATGGACTGGTCTCATAACACAGAGGAACTATAAAAGAAAGGGCAGAGCAGGCTCTTTTTCCTTAGGGGACTGTGTTCTTTTAAAGTAGGTAGATAGATAGATAGATAGATAGATAGATAGATAGATAGATAGATAGATAGATAGATAGATAGATAGATAGATAGATAGATAGATAGATACTTTGTTAATCCCAAGGGAAAATTCACATAATCCAGCAGCAGTATACTGATACAAAAAAAAAAAAATTAAATTAAAGAGTAATAAAAATGCATGTAAAAACAGACAATAACTTTAAATAATGTTAACGTTTACCCTCCCCGGGTGGAACTGAAGAGTCGCATAGTGTGGAGGAGGAACAATCTCCTCAGTCTGTCAGTGGAGCAGGATGGTGACAGCAGTCTGTCGCTGAAGCTGCTCCTCTGACTGGAGATGATCCTGTTCAGTGGATGCAGTGGATTCTCCATGATTGACAGGAGCCTTCTCTGCGCCCGTCGCTCTGCCACAGATGTTAAACTGTCCAGTTCCATGTCTACCATACAGCATGCCTTCCTCACCAGTTTGTCCAGGCGTGAGGCGTCCCTCTTCTTTATGCTGCCTCCCCAGTACACCACCCCATAGAAGAGGGCGCTCTCCACAACCGTCTGATAGAACATCTGAAGCATCTTATTGCAGATGTTGAAGGATGCCAACCTTCTAAGGAAGTATAGTTTCTTACACAGAGCATCAGTGTTGGCAGTCCAGTCCAATTTAAAGGGACATCCTTCATATCTTCTAAAACTCTGTGATGACTAGTGTGATTTTCTATGCTGTGGTGTACAGGGCTGTACAGGGCAGGTAACATCACTCCAAGAGAGGACCACCGGATAAACAAACTAATTAAAAGGGCAAGCTCAGTGGTAGCAGAGTAGGAGAGAATGAAGAGAAAACTGAGTGACTGTGAACAATGCTGCACATCCTCTCTGTGGCGCGCTATCACTGAGGACTTTCAACCAACGAATCATTAAGCAGGAGTGTGTCAAGAAACATGACTGGGGGTCCTTTATGCCAACAGCTATACACCTGCATAAGGCTTCACAGGGACTGGGACTGTCAAGGCGGTTCTTTCCTTCTTTTTAATTTCCTTCATTTAAAGTCATTCTGTTGTGTGTTCAGACTACAGTGTGTGTATATACTTATTTAATAATCTAGAGTATTTTATATTTAGAGAGCTTCTGTAAAAAGTCAAAAATTCCCCGGGAATTAAAAAAAAGAAAATACCCAAAAATATAAAGTAAATGATAAAAAGAGGCCTCTCACACTAAAATAACTCTTTTTTAGAGTGTCTTCATATCTAGTCATTATTGATCCTCTTTAATGTCTATACATTATCTATCTATCTATCTATCTATCTATCTATCTATCTATCAATCATATAGTGCATTTCACATCTATCTATCTATCTATTATATAGTGTCTTTCATTTCTATCTATCTATCTATCTATCTATCTATCTATCTATCTATCTATCTATTATATAGTGTCTTTCATTTCTATCTATCTATCTATCTATCTACAGTATCTATCTAGTGTCTTTTCCTGGTACTATATTATGATCTTTATTCTAAGGAGACATGCATGTAAAAATTCCACTCTACGACCTGTATGTGCACATGACAATAATCCTCAATTTGAAAAATAAACTGAGATTTGCACATCATATTTTACGCCATTTCTGTGTACTGCTCTTGATTCAGTGCACTGACTGTAAAGAAACCATTTTAACTCATTTGTTTAACAGCCAGCGACACAAGGTATTAACAGTTTTAAGTCAACCAAATGCAACTGTTGGTAATTGAAAGAGAAACAGCTGAACGGCTGTCATTGACGATGCAGATACAAAACTACAAGGTGTTAGGCACAAAATGAAAAGAAAATGAAAGCCAAAGTATCGATCTTTCTGGATTTGTTTGTAAAGGAGATCCAAGTTCCTGTCTTGGAAAGTGCTCATGCTGGCAACTGTATGACAAGACTCAAAGAAGCGGCACAGACTAGGGACTGTTTATGTGAACATGTAAAGGTGCCAGAATGAGAAAAAGGAATCTGTGTAATGTTTATAAGACCACCTCATGTTAATGATGAAGAGATAGTTAATAGTTAATTGAGGAGACAAGCTTTGTACAGCATATAGGCCACATGAACTGCAATAAGAGATGTAGTGCCAGTTTCTTCAGTATTAATTTTTTTTATATTTCTATATATATGTATATGGAACAGTACCTGCCAAATAATATAAAGAGTACTATTTGGAGCCTATCAGGTGTACGCACCTTTGATTCCCCTTATGGGAATCGAATCTCAGATGTCAATTCTTGAGGCAAAGCCTCTGACGTTGTGCCATGGCAGCTGGTTTGCTTATTTGCCAAGGTGAAGATTGGAGTACAGTATTACATTCTTAGTTCTGAATTGCAATCTGATTATTTGGATGGTTACCTGCCAAGTAACACTTGTGGTTGGTCGGCCAGTCAGCAAACACCTGTCAACGTCCTCTCAATTGCCGACATCCAAAATTTGATCCCCGAAAGGGAAAGCAAAGGTGTGTGTACAGTACACCCCCAAAATTCACAGGGGTTGCATTCCTAGAGCACCCATGAATTGTGAAAAACCGCGACTTTTGGATGTGGTTAAATAATGCCTTTTAAATGCCTATTTTTATAGTTTAAACCCTAAATACAGTATGCCCCAAAGCACTTTAACTCCATTGCAATCTCAGCTTAATACATTAATACATTACCTAAAAACAGAATGTAAAGGTAAACCCGTCTACTGTACAGTACTGTACTGCTATGTCTCCCGCGGCGCTAGAATGTAAAATACCGATGCTACCGCTATACGTACTGTAATTCATACAAGCGCGTTTTCTTTGGTATGCGCTGTCATTTTCTTTGTTATAAGTAGAGTAAATACATAATAATTTCATTTAATTAAAATACAGTAAAATGTACGGGTACACACCAATGATGAATGATATTGATGATGATGAGGAAGTAGCAGTACGATGCAGAGGACTTAAAACTCCTCGGGTGGCGCCTCTTCTTCAGGCGCTTCAGGAGGAGTCATATCTTTGGATGGGTCTTCTTCTGGTGGGTTTCGTGCTGGTGTGCTTTTGGAACATGTACTGGATACTGAATACGCACCTTGTCCCCTTTTTGAAAAACAGGAATCCGTGAACCATGTCTGGTATCTATATAGTTTTTCATTTTCTGCTGAAGGGAAGAAACTCTCTTACCAACAGTGTCATCATCAGCCTTGCAGGCAATAGGAGGAGGAAGGACATTGATGCATGTTCACATTTTCCGGCCATGAAGCAATTCAAAAGGAGAAACTCCAGTAGTAGCCTGTGGTATTGCACAATATACATGAAGGAATTCTGAGATGGCAGGTTTCGCTTGTAATATAGCAGATTGGATGCAGCCTTTGAGAACACAATGAAATCTTTCAATGGCACCATTTGCAGCTGGATGGTATACTGAAGTTCGAATGTGTTGTATATTTCTTTCTTTCAGAAATGCTGCCGTCTGTTGATGTGAATTCACATCCATTGTTTGACATTTGGATTTGACATCCACATTTGGAATGTGGATTTCCAAATCTGCTAAAGACTGAAGTGAGGAAATCTATAACATTCTGAGCAGTGACAGAAACAGTGAAGGCAACTTCTGGCCACTTGCTATGATAATCAATGAGGGTTTGAGCAAAACAACAATTCCAGACAGCTGTTTCAAATGGACCCACTATATCTATGGCCAACTTTTGCCAGGGTTCTAATGGCAATGGAACAGGTTGTAAAGGTGCAGCAGAAGGATTAGCGATCTTGTCAGATGACTGGCACAGTTGACAATTTTTAACTTGAGCTGCGGCCATATCATCTGTACCTGGCCACCAGTATAGCTCACGCAGACGCTGTTTAGTTCTCACAATGCCTTGGTGACCTTCATGAGCAAGTGCTACCAAGGTATGGCGCAGAGAAACAGGAGCAATTAGACGGGCACCACGGAACACAAACTCGTTTTGTGAACTAAATTCATCTTGTAATCTGAAATATGGACACATAACTGTGTCAACTGCAATTAAGGGAAGAAGGCCAACCACAGGTAATCTGATTTCGCAGAGCAGACAACTCACTGCAAGAGGCAGAGGCAGAAGCAAACTCACCAGGTGAGAGGGCAGTCAGAGCAGGAGACAACATTGCCACAAACTCAGGTTCAGTTGCAGAAATGTCCTCAGCAGCAGCAGGCAAAGGCAATCAGAAATGTAATTCTGTGACCCAGGATGGTAAGCAACAGTATAGTTGAAACACAACAGTCATGCTGTCCGGCGTGCAATCCACATGCCTGCACGATCAGACCCTTTTGAGGAGAGTAGAGTGGTCAACGCTTAATGATCAGTACGGAGGATAAATTTACAACCCCACAAGTAAGCCCTCCATTTTTCAACAGCCCACACACATCCAAGAGCTTCTTTTTCAACTGTAGAATATTTCCTTTCAGCAGCAGTAAGAGTTCTAAGAAGCAAAGGCAACAGTTCGCTCTGTACGGTCAGGTTGGAATTGAGCTAGGACAGCTCTGAGCCCATAATCAGACGAGTCAGTGGAAACTATAGTAGGCAAATCAGGGTCAAATAAGACCAAAGCTGGACTGTCAATTAGCAACCGTTTCACTGACAGAAAGCGGTGCTGAGCTTCCTCAGACCAGGAAAACTGCGTATCTTGGCGGAGGCAGGAGCGTATGGGTTCTACAATGGTGGCAAAATCTGGGATAAACTTATTATACCAAGATGCAAATCCAAGGAATGAACGTAACATCAGTTGGAGTTGGAACATGCAGAAGAGCAGCAAGATGCTCCTGATCAGGTTTTATTCTTTTTGCTATAACAGTATGACCCACATAAACACAGACTGGCTTGATTAAAATGACATTTTGACTCGTTTAGCTGCAATCCTGCATCTTTTACGTGTTTAAGAACTGCTTGAAGTGTCCAATCATGGTCGTCCAACAAAATTATATCATCTAAGTAGTTTGCAACATTTGGCAACTCCTACAAGATTGTAGCGAGCATCTTTTGAAAAGCAGATGGAGCAGATGTTAACCCATATGGGACCCGGCAGAACCTAAACAGTCCTTCATGAGTAATAAAGGCAGTCAGATCACGGCTCTCTTCGTGAAGCAAAAGCTGAAAGTATGCCCTTTCTAAATCAATAGTGGAGAACACTGTTGCTCCTCTAGTAGTAGTAGTAACACTGCCAAAAGATAATTGTGATGAGACAGTTTCTGGATTTATTGTGAGTGACGAAGGACCACAAAGAAAATAACTAGAACAGGTAAGGGTCAAAGTAAAACAAACAAATAAAAAAAAGGATCAAAAATATTATGGGCAACCAAAGCACCCGGGTAAACCAGAAAATTAAAGTCAAAGCCCAAAAATTAATTGAAATTGAAATGAACATAGCACTTGGATTACTTAGAATTGAAGCTGTTGTTTATTTTGATCCAACTAAAGGATTACATGAACTTACACCATGGCTGCATTTATTATGGAGGTTCTGGGGATGCTACAATGTGACAAATGTCACAGTCATATATATCTATAATCCAACGTCTGTACTTTCTGTATGTCTGTCCACTTTTCACGAGCAAACTATTTAACAGATTTAGATTGGGCTTTTTCTATAATTTGTTTGAACAATTTGGTTGATTTTGCGACTTATCTCATCACGCTAAGTATCATAGTTCGCTTGCGGAACCAATTTATTTTCGTAAATCCGTAGGGCCCTCCTTACTCACACTCCAGTCTCGGTGCGCTTCTTACTTCCACTTAGCTAGCGAACGAAAGAACTACTTAACAAATTTAGATCAGGTTTTTCTCTATAATTTGCTTGAATATTCCGGTTAATTTTGCGACTTCTCTCATTATGCTTAGGATCATTGTTCCATTGCAGTACCAATTTATTTTCATGAATCTGAGAGACACGCAGTGGGCCAAGGGGAAGGGGGTAGGGCCCTCCTTACTCACACTCCAGTCTCGGTGCGCTTCTTATCTCTACTTAGCTAGCGAACGAAAGAACTACTTAACGAATTTAGATCAGGTTTTTCTCTATAATTTGCTTGAATATTCCGGTTAATTTTGTGACTTCTCTCATAATGCTAAGTATCATAGTTCGTTTGCGGAACCAATTTATTTTCGCAAATCCGTAGGGCCCTCCTTACTCACACTCCAGTCTCAGTGCGCTTCTTATCTCCACTTAGCTAGCGAACGAAAGAACAACTTAACGGATTTAGATCGGGTTTTTTTCTAGAATTTGCTTGAATATTCCGGTTGATTTTGTGATTTTTCTCATCATGCTAAGAATCATAGTTCACTTGCAGGAGCGATATATTCACGCTATATTCCGAGACAGAGGCTGCGGGCCGAGGGGAGGGGAAAGTGTGATGTCAGGAATGGGGAGCCAGGCAGGTCCCTCCTCACTGTCCTGTTTCACTAATATGTGGGCAAAGCTGCGGGGGACGGCTAGTAATAAATAAATGGGAAAAATTAAAAAAAAAAATTCCAAATAGTAAACAATAAAACTTGTGCTTATAAATGTGTATTACAATATTAATATTTAAAAACATGAAAACACAGGGTGTATGCAATCAATAAGTAAAGGAATTTGACTTGGTGAAGCTCATACAAATAAAACATCAATACAACTTAACTGCAAGTTTTTGACTCCCCACATGTAGTCCTTTGAGATGTCTCTTCAACCAAAAGGTTTTATGGTTTGCTTTCTTTGAAAGACACGTTTTGATATTTTGGGGCGTTAAAGTTACTTTTAGAGGCTTCACGATTTTTTGACCTGAGTGGGTTGAAGTGGGCCAGTAGGACTGGGGTTAGTCCACTGGGGTGAGGCCTTTCTGAGGTCTCACATTCCCTTCTCAGTCTGGTTCTGATTCCAATTCAGAACAACAGTAACGTCTATGATGATGTGGTAAATAAGCATGTGAATGACCGAATGATTTGACGGAGATGCGACAGATTATGTGCAATATGGAAAAAAAAAAATACTCTGGTAAGCAACGTGAGAACGAGACCTTATTTCTTGATTTCCACCTCAAAAACCTTTTTTTACAGAGTTTCACCTGTAAAACAAATGTTAGTGTCAGTTTTGCAAAGCTGTATGCAAATCAAAATTTGCCTGTTTTGCTCATCACTGGTGACTGTGAAAAATATGCAAACAAAAATGGCACTGTAACCAATTCAACAAATTGAACAGTACTAGTAAAAATAACAGTAAACCAAAAATAAGCAATACAGAAATAATCTGTAATATCAAAATTGTGATTTACAATGATGACATTAAAGAAGAAAGGTAAAACCGTATTAAAATACAAGTGCAGTTTAAGCACAGTAGTGTTATTTGCAGACACCACATGATGCTGAACCAATCACACTCCTACCTTTTCAGTTTTCTTCTCTTCTCCTTTTGGCAAGGTGGGAGAATTGTTGGCTGGAGCGAGAGAAAGTAAGCATTGGTGCAGCGGTCCATTGATGGTCTCTCCATTCAGATTTGCTGCACTCACATTGGGTGGGGTGATAGCGGCAGCGGCCGAGGTCAGTGGAATAATGGGTCGGGCACAAAGGGTCCCTGACGTACTAGGGATTGGCGGCTGGTGCACATGCTGAGGAGATAGCATTGCGTGTGGTCGAACCACAGTCACTGGGGAGCGAGATGGTGAGCTCTGCGTTCGCAGTGGTGGGACGGTGGCCGTGGGCCGCTCCGGTGTCTGGGCTTGAGGGTGCACTGGAACTGGAAGAAAAAAGAAAAAAAAGAGAAAGAAAAAGAAAAAAAAGACTCTCATTAGTTCACATGTGATCTCCTAGAAGACAAAAGTAACAGGCAAGGTGTCATTTTCTGACCCAGAACGGTGCAAAAGGCAGGAACAACATCCAGACAGGACACCAGGGTGAACACACACACATACACACTAAGGCCTATTTAGCATCGCTAATTCACCTAGCCTGCATTTCTTTGGAAAGGGGGTGGAAACCAGACCACCTAGTGGAAACTCATGCAGACACGGGGAGGACATGTAGACTCCATGCAGGATGTCCACCCTGGACTTCTTACTGCGAGGCAGCAGCACTAACACTGCACTAACCCTGGCAAGATGTGTTCAGTGAAAATATATGAATTATTCTGAGTCATCACCCGATGGTTAGTGCTGCTGCTGCCCCCTGGATTCCCCTTCCTAGGTTTTAAATCCCATCCCTGGTCATCGCCTGAATGGAGTTTACACACTATTTTCCTTTGAAGACCCCATTTTTCCCTTCACTTATCCAACCATGAGCAGATAATGTTCACCCCTTTCGGCTCTGGATTTTTATGGGAAAAATTATTTTGTGAGATATTCTACCTTTGGGGTGTCTAGGAAGCTCAAAAATGAAAAAAACAAAAAATTATCATCAGTATTATACAATAGCTGCCAATTACTTCAATACTACTTGTTTCACTTCCGTGTTTTGCGGAATGGATGCCAGTCTCTCCAGTCTGTGCTAAAAGTAGCACACCCGGTTCCAATGGCTGCAAACATACCTGTGCTTTACAAAAATGGCTGCATATTTATGTACTAGCAATAGGATGTCAGGGCTGAAAGGGTTAATTGGTGAATCTAAGCTCTCTATAATGGTACATGTATGTGCCCTATGATGCACTGGGTTACCTTATGACACATGTTACAAAGTAAGTCTTCATTCCCCCACAACCCTGACCTGGACTAAGCTGGTATGTGTTTCACTTTTAATACAACTCACCTCAGTTTCTTTGCTAATTTCTACTTTGCTCTTCTGATGTCAGAATTCCATAGATTGTGCCAACATGAGTAGGCTTTTTTGGCCCACAGAAGCAGCGTCTGACAAGGTTTGCCTTGCTTTCCCTATCCTTCAAAAAGCACGCTGCATAAATCAATGAATCAACCTAGCCACCTCTTCACATCTTTCAGAATGTCTGCCTCCACAACAGGGCACGGTGTTCAATTAACAGGCCAGAAGAATGAGTAACTAATCCATCATTGTGCTGAGCCTAAGAACATAGTCATCAGTTTAGGAAAGCGCGCTGTCAGCAGAACTTTAACTTCCAGAGAAAATAATATTAGAAATCATAATAGGTGTTCTGGCATCCAGTCCAGGGATCGTTCTTGGTGCCGTAACAGGCTGCAGCTCTCATGTCAATGCTGTCAGAATGGGAACCTGACCCTCTTTTTAGGGTTATTAAAGAGAGGTGATAAAGAGAGTGCAGGCAGGGTGGAATGGGTGGAGAAGAGTGTCAAGAGTGATTTGTGACAGACGGGTATCAGCAAGCGTGAAAGGGAAGGTCTACAGGACGGTAGTGAGACCAGCTGTGTTATATGGGTTGGAGACGGTGGCACTGACCAGAAAGTAGGGGACAAAGCTGGAGGTGGCAGAGTTAAAGATGCTAAGATTTGCATTGGGCATGGCGAGAATGGATAGGATTAGAAATGAGTACATTAGAGGGTCGGCTCAAGTTGGACGGTTGGGAGACAAAGTCAGAGAGGCGAGATTGTGTTGGTTTGGACATGTGCAGAGGAGGGATGCTGGGTATATTGGGAGAAGGATACTAAGGATAGAGTTGGCAGGCAAAAGGAAAAGAAGAAGGCCTAAGAGGAGGTTTATAGATGTGGTGAAAGAGAACATGCAGGTGATGGGTGTAACAGAACAAGATGACAAGGACAGGAAGATATGGAAGAAGATGATCCACTATGGTGACCCCTAACAGGAGCAGCCAGAAGAAGAAGAAGAAGACAGCCACATGTACAGAATACTGTGAAATGCTAACCTGTGCGGCCTTGTGTGATCACTGAACTGCATCAAGCAGGTCTGCAAAGGTTATACCATATATGCAAAGTTGGTACTCAGTCTAGGGTTGCCCTCTTAACAAGGCTTTGACCCTTATGACCATGAATTGGATTAAAGAAAATGTGAAAATATTATATCAAAGTTAGTCTGGCCTCCAGTCCAGGTCCTTGTACCCAATGTTGCTATAATATGCTTCACCCTACATGATGAATTGGATTAACCCCTTTTTTAAACATCATCCATATTATCTTATGTATAGTGATTCTAATGCCCAGTCAAGGGTCGGTACCTATTTTGTTCCCAAATTCTTCAATACTAATAATAATAATTATACTCATAATCATAATAATAAAGGTGACGAAGCACACACACTGCCTCCTCATGGTACTGGCAGAGCAACACCATTCTCAAAAGCAGTTTGTTAACACCATGGCCAACTTAGCACAGGGCAATAAAGCAAAAATGATAAAAACAAAGTCAACAAAATACATGCCACATTGCTTGTCACGTGGATAACAAAGGATTGAACGCAGTACATGCTGGGATTGAAAAATTGTCAATGGGTTTGGCCAGTTCTCCATAGTCTACACTCTGAGTCCAATACTCAAGTTGGCTAACTTAAAACTGCATCAACATGATAAGCAGAGTCTAGAAGATACGAATAGCTCAAAAACAAAAAGCCCATGGGCAAAGGAACAACACAAGGAAATGGTATGGTCTACTATGCCAAGGAGAATAACACAGATGACAGAATGGCCAAGGGAACATTCATAATCTGGCATGGTCGGTAACATCTCCACAAGCAAACAGTAAGTGTGAATACTCTCACAAACACTTGTAGATAGGTTGTTAACAACAAGAGGTTCACCAACACTGAGCTTGACCAGATCTTACAGAATGTTCAGATCCAGAACAGCACTCTGACAATAACATCACAGCCCCCCAGACCAACTGCCAAGCTAGTCTCTGTATCTGAGGACAAGTCACTTCACTGATTGAGGAGAACATGTCATCGCTGGATGTTCAATGCGCGCTACTACTGAATACAAAACCAGCAGAATAAGGTCGAAAGATATCTACATTGGTCGATCTGTGGTGCACTAGTGGAAAAATGCCTGAGAAATTCTACCAGCACATGCTGGTGGCTGTTGGCAACACCAACATCATTTACATTTACATGTACTTATTTGGCCGAATCCTTCATCCAAGACAACTTACAACATTTATGATACAAGTGGTTACATTTATTTTGGCACACAGTGTCCGTAGCAGGATTTGAACCCACAACCTCAGTGCAAACCAATCATGCCATACTAATGTAGTGGTCCATCACAACTAAGCCAAGCAATGCCTGCTGGTTGACACAGCAGTCCCAAATAAAAACAACATCTTACTCAAAGAAGCATAGCAAATATAAAGATCTGGAGATCGAGATCAGCAGGATGTGGGGCACCAGGACTAGAGTGGTGCCCGTGGTGGCCAGGGCTCTTGCTAACATCAAAAAAGAATTCAATAAGAACCTACGGGACCTGCCAGGACACCAAACAGACCAAGAGGTACAGAATATTGCACTCGTGGAAATCGCCCACATTCTCCATAAAGTGCTGGGCTAAACCTTAGGTCCCTGATCAGGACAAGTACATCGCAGCAGTTATTAACTAATAGCCATCATATACAAATGAAATAATAATAATAATACATTATATTTATATAGTACCTTTCCATAGCCATTTCTGGCTCCTATGAACCTGCAGGCGAATAAGCAGGTTTGAGAATGTAATGTTTTATTTATTAGTCCATCCATTATCCAACCCGCTATATCCTAACTACAGGGTCATGGGGGTCTGCTGGAGCCAATCCCAGCCAACACAGGGCGCAAGGCAGGACACAAACCCTGGGCAGGGCACCAGCTCACTGCAGGGTGAGCACACACACATACCAAGCACACATTAGGGTCAATTTAGGATCGCCAATACACCTAACCTGCATGTCTTTGGACTGTGGGAGAAAACCGGAGCACCCGGAGGAGTACATGCAAACACGGGGAGAACATGCAAACTCCACGCAGGGAGGACCCGGGAAGTGAACCTGGGTCTCCTAACTGCGAGGCAGCAGCGCTACCCACTCTATTCTACTATCCAGTCTAGAGCTGACTTCTGCCTTGTGCCCAGTATTACCACAATGGCTTCTGTCCCAAAGGACCCTGAACTGGATTAACATGTGTATGTTTTATTAAAGCTTATCTTTTATTTCCTGCCTCACCTCCAGTGAAGCCTAAGCAGGCTCTGGACCTTGTGATCCCTGAATGGGACTACGGTGATATAACAGTTACTGTGTTATCAGTGTCACAAACAAACTGTGACGCTGATAAGGGTCAGCAGATAACCGAGAAAGCCCCGGCTTTAAAAAATGAACACACCAGCGCTCTCTAGTGGTTAAACAACTGACTTTTCACTCCTTGAGTGCCACACCTTTAACTTTTCCTTCCCTGCTCTGGGGCCTTTCATTAATCTTTTGTCACGCACGGGCGTCTCAGGATCACCTTCCAGGCTGGAACAAGGTATGCAATAACCTGCTGGGACAGGAGGGGGCACCAAAGCTAACCATATCTTTTCTTTTCTCCTCCCTAGGTGTGAGAAACCGCCCATGAAGGTCAACTCAGTCACACCCCCATTACAGTAAGCCACGCCCCTCAAGGCTGGGATGGTATAAAGCTGGGGGCTTGAATGAATGAAAGTTTAGAGTTTAGAAAAGCGTTCGAGGCTAAAAGAGCCTGTTTTTCAGTTGCACCACTTTCATTCATTCTATTTTTTGGACAATTGCACTAAAAGTATTAACTATGCTCAGTTGGCATGCCAAAATATCTTTGGTTCTCCTGGTTCTTACTTACCACCTCCACACTCCACACTGTATACTTGAATCTGCCCTTTGGAGGACTGGCACCTCATTCAGTGCCCATTGCTGCAAGAACACGCTTTTGATCTCACACCCACCTTGCTGCTCTTGCCTTCTCTCCTCCGATTAGGGCAGTGAAAACCACACACCTCATTACACTCAGTGAGTGCACCCCACCGACCAGCAAGACGAATGCAAATCCCCCCTTCAGCAAAAGAGTGCGAGCTGAACTCAGAGAGCGGGGATTTGCATTGCTAATGGCTGAGCTTAAGTGTGGAGAGTGCAGATTTCAAATCAGAGTTGAGAAAAGCATTAAAAAGCTCCAGCATTAAGGCAAAAGTAAATCTTCAGGAAAGCAGGCAGAAAGCAGGATGCAGCCAAAAGCAATCACGTACAACTAGCTTCAAACGGAGGTGGAAAAAATGATGAGCAGAAAAATTTAAGGATAAGCTAAATTAGCAACATTTAATTCCCGTCTTTTACTTAGTGAATGATGAGGTTTGGTTTCCTAGTAAAAGTGTACAGCACTAGAGACGTGGATACAACTCCCACCCATTCCCGTATGGAGAATCTGTGTTCTCCCCATGTCCAGGTGGGTTTCTATAAGAACTTCACGTTCATCCAGCATCCCAAACACAAGAAGATGAGGTTGAGTTGAAAGTCTAAATTGACCTGTTGTGAGCAAGACTGACTATGTGTGGGAGTGGGAGTACAATACAGTACAATACAATTTATTTTTTGTATAGCCCAAAATCACACAAGCAGTGCCGCAGTGGGCTTTAACAGGCCCTGCCTTTTGACATCCCCCCAGCCTTGACTCTCTAAGAAGACAAGAAATAAACCCTTAAGGGAAAAAAAATTAAAGAAACCTTGGGAAAGGCAGTTCAAAGAGAGACCCCTGTCCAGGTAGGTTGGGTGTGCAGTGGGTTTCAAACAAAGGGGGTAATTACAATACAATTGATAGAACAATACATAAGTCATCCTCAATAAAATATAATCACGCAATAGAAATATTACAAGTACAGAGCAGTATTCAAAAGTAGATGATATCACAGAATATGATTTGGATTTGTTCAGAGTCTTGGAGATCTCGCCCATCAGGATCTGTCCGATTATTAACAGCGTCCAGGATGGGATTAGTACCTGCCTTGTGTCCAGTTCTGCCAGGGTGAGACCTACTCAATGAACCTAAAGTGGAAGAAGTCGGTTTAGGAAATGAATGACAGAACAATCCATCCATTTTCTTACAGGGAAAATGTAGCCTACCTTGGCAAATACTGAGTGCAATGCAGGATCAACATCTGGACAGGGCAGCAGTCCATCTCATTATGAAAACACACATCTTCAGACCCCTTCAGATTTTTCATATTTTGCTATGTTGTAGTCTTGTGCTATAACCATTTGAATTTATTTTTTTCTGCACACCAAGCAGTACTCATTATCCAAAAATGGCAAACCAGAAAATGGATTTTGGATATTTTTGCTGATTTATTAGAACACAGCAAGGTGCAGAGGACTGGAAGATATGGAAAAAGATAATCCGCTGTGGCAACCCCTAGTGGGAGCAGCCGAAAGAAGATTAGAAATAAATGATCTCATTGACAAAGTATTCAGATCTATCTATCTATCTATCTATCTATCTATCGTTACCTCCAGGGGGCATCACCGAGCTCCAAACTCCAGACATTACACAAACAATAGTCCCGGGTGTAAATAAACATTTTTTATTTACAAAAAATACCTCTAACAGATTGCTTCCTTTTAATGCAGCCCAATACAGCACATCAAAACATACCTTTTTTTCTTCTTTCTCCTCGACTCCTCTCAGGTAAGTGCTGTTCAGCTCCTCTCCTGACTCCGACTCGCCTGGCTGAGATCTAGCAGCTTCTTTTATCTATGACTCTGTGCTAGGGCATGGCCCATTGGAAGCACTTCCAGGTTATATGTAGGAACTATGAATCCCAACAGCTGCCCCTGGAGGCCTTAACAGGGTGGCCCCACAGGACTACAGATCCCAGCAGGCCCTGTGGGTGTCTGTGTGGGAATCCCAACTCTGATATACTGTCATCTTGAGTAATGGCGAAGAAAATATTCAGCAATGTTCATCTCCCCCTGTCCTTCCATTGTACTGGCTTTAAAGCCATCTATCTATCTATCTATGCATTACAATATGGAAGAAGGGGCCTGAGTTGCCTCAAAAGCTTGCATATTGTAATCTTTTCAGTTAGCCAATAAAAAGTGTCATTTTGCTTGACTTCCCACTACATTCATAATGGCTACCATAGTACAACACCTTAGTACTACATTAACTGACATTAAATTTCATCTGCTACAAATCTGCCCAAACCTGTATGCTGTCCTAATCCCTCTGTAATGATTTAACGGATATCAGATTATCTGCCAATCCACCTATTTTGGTATCATCTGCAAACTTAACCAGCTTGTTACTTATATTCCTATTCAAATTATTTATATATATTAAAAATAGCAGCGGCCCTAGCACTGATCAATGAGGGTCCCCACTCTTAACATCAGCCAGCTCTGATGAGGTTCCTCGCACAATCATACCCTGTCGTACGCAAGTTCTCCGTTCGGTTTTGCAGACTGGCGGCACCCAGCGTCAAAGCAGTGCTACTGTACCTGTGTTGTTATCCTTTCTTTCTTAGACGTACATTCCTGACGCGGCTTTATAAATACACTGAAACTAAATGCATATTGTTTATTAGTGTAACGCATCTGATTGTAATTAACTTGTAACATTATAATAGTCCAGGGAATAGCCATAGTATTACAAATACCATAACTGCTTTAGCATTGTTACTCTCACTGCACCTTCTTCTTTCAGCTGTTCCTGTTAGGAGTTGCCACAGCGGATCATCTTTTTCCATATTACTCTCACTACACCACTCGGAGTATTTATATCGCTGTATCTGAGTGTAAATCACAGCAGCAGCTGATTGGAAAGAGAATTATCAGTATACAGCATCAAGCACACAATGCCTCAGCCATGGAAAAACGCTTCAGAGTCTTTCCTGTACGGACCTCGCGGTTCAGACACAGTTTCATCCCAAGAACTATAAACGCACTGAATCAGTCCATCAAGTGATCCTTGTAGAACTGTTTGTACTTATTAGTAAAGATACCTCACTGTAAACTTGCACTTTAGTTAAAATATTGCACAACCTGCGCCACTTTATAAAGCGTGTATTTACATATGATGATGATATCATTTTTAAGATGAAATGCAGCAAAATATGTTGATAATATTATACAGTTTAAACTAACTTCATTTAAATAATCTGTATTGTTAATAATTAAACACGTGAGGACACGGTGCCACAGCGCTAGCTAGTTCACGGATTGATCCTGATTGATTTCTGTATAATAACATGCTTTCATTCCTATCATCATGAAAAAGATATCAAGTATACATCTCAGTATTTTAATTATTCAGACAGCTGTAATATCACGAATGTAATGGATTATGTGTCCTGTCGGAGGAAGAGAAAGCCGGTTTAAGAACCACATAGTAATTCACACACATAAAGGACAAAGAAGATCAAATATAAAACAAAGCATTTAACGTGCTACTTTAGTTATGATGTGATTTGAGAAACTAGTAAATTAATCGATTTTAAGATGAAGTTTATGATGTTCTGCTTTAATGACAAAATAAACCACATAATTAAAGTGGAAATTTTGAGATTGAAGTTGACATTTCCTGCTTTTTTCCCCCACTGTGTGCCTATTTTTTTTTTCTCTGTACCCTAATAAGCTTTCATACGACACTCAGAAGTTGGGCTACGACTTGCCTTTTCACAGCGACTTGGATATGTGACAACTTCTTTTTTATTTCGGGTACTGTGTGACTTTGTGGACTTGAGCTTTTGATTTTCTCCGACACTCTGTCACTTAATCAACTTCCTTTTCTTGTTTATACCACTGTTTAAACCAACAAATAGTAAGTTTTTCTTTGCTGAAATTCTTATATTTTCCCCCGTTCTTTTCCCATTGTCTTTTCACAGAAGGCCGAGCTTAAGGGCTATTTATATTGATTTGCATAATCATAGAGTCGTAATTCTGGGAGGAGTTGGGGCGGGACAGGAGGTGCGTGCTCGAGCGTTACTTTTCACGCTGACCGGGATTTATGTAGCGGAAGAACGTGGAAGTTGGAGTACGTACAGATTCCTGCATCTAGATTTTTCTGTGCGTAAGCACATTTTGGCTTTTGTGCTTACGTTATATATTTTATAGTGTGAATTCTACGCATGCCGTTATGCATGAGGCCCTGGTGATTTGTTTGTTGTTGTTGTTGTTGTTATTGTTGTAAGAGAGAGAAGTACTGGAAGAAAGAAGGAAAGGCCGATTCTGATTCTGGTTTTATTCTTGGGTTTAGATTTGGATTAATTTATTGGAGTTATTTTAACTTCCTCACAATGATACTGCTTTTACAGATTATTTACTGAAAATCATTTTGCACCACACATTTGTTTTGGGCACTTTGGATTGTTTGAATAAAAGAAACTTTGCATGTTTTTTCCACCATTCTTTGCTGTCTGAGTCCTCATTGTCCTAGTAATCTCAGTTCCTGACTCTTGATGAGGAAGCACACAGAGCTACAGGCACCAGGAGCTCCTCAAAACTCTTTGGTGTGATGTGGCTTATATTTCAAGCAGACCCCACTGGTAGGCTTATTTATGTTGGTTTTGACTTCACATTAACCCTGACTTTCAAATTAAATTTTGTCTTTTTGATTCCTGGTTGCCTAGTTTGACTTGATGTTACAGTTTCAAATCTTTGCTTTTTTTGATCTCCTGGCATTTTAAAGTACTCACAATAATCCTTCAGCACATCATTGTGTTCTTAACAGATTTACTTAATTGCACCTATTTAAGATGGTGGCTCTGAACAGTGTGTTTATCAACAGTTGGTATCTCTTAGAAAAACAGAGAAAACTTTCTAGTGCCAGTTAAGGAAAAAAAAACAACTGTTTACAGGATTTTTGCAACATTTTTCAACTTTGTTTTTTGACATTTTAGTTTGGGATTTTTCTGGTGAATAATAATAATAATAATACATTTTATTTAGTGAAAAGCCAGCTATTCTTTTGCTCAGATTCAGTTTGATCAACAATGCTTTTCTCCATTTCCCAGTACTTTCTGGCTCAAATTATATTCTGTACACCCGCCTCGCCTCACATGGTCTTCACCACACTAGCACTCGAAAATTATTTTATTGTCTTTGTTCATTTGTCCTTCACTATCTATCTCACTTTCTGTTTCAAATATCTTAATAGCCATCCAAATAAAATTTGATGTGCCAGCACTCTGCCCTCAGCTCAAAAAAAAAAAAAATAACAATAATAATTTCTTATAGCTTGCCATCAATCACCAAACTCTGAACTGTTGGGAGATTGAATACACAGATATTATTAAATCATCCAAGGTCACCTCTCCATTTGCAGCAACAATGAATAGTAAACCAATACATAAAAGCAGCAAGGCAGATGACACCAGCCTGTACTAAGAGAAACATAACAGGACATTAATACAGCATATGCTGTGGGTACTGGGAGGCACAATGGTGCAGAGGCTGGCACTGCTGCCCCACAGATTCAGCATCCAAGTTTCATCCTCACCACTGTCTCTATGGAGTCTGCATATGCCCCCCATGTCTGTCTTTCAGGTACCCTTGTTATATCTTAAGTCGAAGTCATTCATTTTTCAAGGTGACTTGACCATCAGGCCCTGAAGGTGGGAAACGTTTCCACGGCATTACAGGGTGAGTCAAAATTATGTTAACATTTTAATGGTGGAAACAATTTATTCACAAATCATACTTCAAATGTGCAAGATGATTTATATGAATGTCTCAACCTGTCCACCATCATGCTCAACAAACAAAAAACAACAAGCCACAGTACTATTTAAAGCCCAGACACACATTTCACGGGGAACAGATGATACCACAGTCCGTATTCTGTCCTTCAGGTCATTGAGATCACAAACTTTCCTGCTACACATGGGTTCCATCACCATACCTCATAACCAGAAATTACAGGGTGTCAAATCAGGGGAGTGTGGAGGCAATGATAATGGTCCACCATGACCTATCCACTGATCTGGAAAGGTGTGATTCGATAAAAATAATCCATTAGTGTTAACATAATTTTGACTCACCCTGTATTATTATTATTATTATTATTATTATTATTATTATGATCACCACCCATCTGTCAGAGCACTAAACGTATGCCTGTGCTTTTACCAATGGTTAACCAGACCTCTAAGACTTCGAACTCAGCTTGTTGTTCAACTGAGAACTCATTAAAGAATGCAAGTTGTGCCAAGGATTGCGATTTCTTTAATGCTGACTCTACACAGGAGTTTTTCCATCTGTTCTTGGAACCCAGTCTTGATGGTTCCCAGTGCATCTATGACTACTGGAGCCATTCTTGTCCTCATGTTCCACTTGCGTCTGACTTCAACCTCAGTGTCTTTATACTTGATGATCTTCTCCGTCTCCTTGCTCAGGATGTTGTTGTCATCTGGGAATGACACAACAATGAAGATGAATGACTAGCTCTTCCTGTCATGGAACACGATGTTCAGCCTATTGGTGGTGATGGTACAGCCTGTGGGAATGGTCTTGTCCCATATGATGACACTGTCTCCAGTGTCAACAAATGTGTCTGGCTCGTACCACTTGTCCATTGTTGGCATAGTGTTGGCATAGTATCCAATGCAGGTATATACTGACCTGGGTCAAGATACTCCTTCTGGGCCAGTATGGCATCTGGACACTAGGTGGCTGATGGTCTCCACAGCTTCAATACACAGATAGAATTTGCTGATGACTGATTGTTATTATTATTTACTTAGAAGACACCTTTATTAAAGACAACTTACAAAACAAGTTATACACAAGAGTGAATAGAAGGAACAAACATCAAAAGGGACAGAGAACAAGTAAAAAAACAATAGGCAAGAGGGAATAGTATTACTACTAAAAAGTTATACCTGCAACTAGACTAAATCACAGAACTGAAGGAGGGTGGATGTTCTTCTTTCCATGACTGTATGTAGGTACTGTAGTAAGCTGTGACTATTTCCTGGATAAGAGGGTAAGGATGATGGATGAATGGATGGATGGATGGGTGGATGGATGGATACTACAGTAGATCTGTTTCTCTGGCAGTATAGGGTTTGGCATCAGCATTCATGTTGTCTCCCAATGGAGTCTCTCTTCCCTTTTGTAAGAGAACTCATTTGTAGAAATTCTCCTTTAATAATGACAATACCATCTGATCCCTTAAAGCATCCCTGACTGACCTAAAAAAACTTCCTAGAATGAGTCCCTAAGGAATATCTGCATCCTTTCATGTCTTGTTAAACAACTTCCAAATAGTTTTGCAGCTGTTGCATTTTGAAGTATTATGAAGTGACTGGGAAGAGGGTAAGTGGGAAACACAAATGTGATGACATTTATGGCCTTCCTTCACAGAGCTCTTTGTGGTGGGAGTTCATCTCGGAATATGCTGAGGTTTGTTTAGTCTCTGGCACCGAAAGCTCCAGATGCATCATAGCTTCTCTGAAGGAGGACAACATTTCATTAACAGGCTCTCTTTCATGAGAACAGAAGCTGATCGCTCCTGATGAGTCTACACGAGAACAGACGCTTGCCGAAGTCGTAGGCGGTCTTGGAATCACTTTCTAGGATGAGTTGCGTATCACTTTAACAAATCTGACATCCTCTGAGGTTCTTATGTTAGATATTAAAAAATAAGACACAAAAAACTAAATATAGAGATGGCTTTGGTGCACTAAAATGTGGGAAATAATATTTTAGACCATTTGTAAGAAGATACCAATGTCCATAGTAAAATATTAGACTGTGGGAGGTAAAGCAGGGGAGGTATTGTGGGTAACTGCAAGTACAGAATAAATCAAGTAAGGCAGGACAGGATTTGTGTCGCAAGATCCCTTGCTGTGATTATAGAAGAGATATCAGGGGGTGACTGTCGTAAGGTGATGTCCACGGCTCATTGCCTTTTAAAATAAATAATTGCCGTACTCGCGGCTTAAGGAGGGGGTGTGGTAGTGCGGCTGGAGCGATGCGTTGTAGGTGTTTTCTCACTTAAGTGCACAGGTGGGGAATTGTCCAAGTTCATAATTGATACCGGGAGCAGCTAATCGCCACACGTGTGCCACGTCCCCACATATAAGAAAAAAAAAGAGAGAAAGAAAAGGGAACAGAGGTAGACAGATGACTGAAGAGTAGTCTAGGGAGGATGATCTGACCACCTAGAAGAGAAAGGCAGGATGAACTTGTGCCCCGTGAAGAAGCGTAGGCTGTGATGCTCTCGGGGCTGGTTCACTCCACTGAACAACAGTGTGGATCTGAGGTATGATTGCGGGGGCGTTACGGAAGACAGGAGGAGAGCTGACCTTGGAAGGTGTGGCTGCGATGTGCTGAGGCAGCCAAGACGGGGGTCAGGTGGATGAAGTTTGTGGCTGTTGAGTCTCCGCAGACTGCGTGAGGGATGGGTGAGCTGGGGAGACAAAGAAGGAGCTGGGCTGGGATCTAAAAGAACCGGCGACTGCATTTTTAACTCCTGCTTTTAATGGATTTATTTATTGTGGTTTTATCCCCCACTAAGCACTTGTTTTTTTATGGATTATTTATTACGGATGTTTATGAACACAGCACTGTGATCACTTTTTGGTTTGTTTTGATTATGTTTTTAATAAAAGCGCAGAACACTTTTTTTCACCATCCCCATGCTCCATGTATGATTTGTCCCCATCTGTCAGCTCAGTCACTCAAAACTATCAACGGTGTTGGGTTCGAGAGGCTCCAAAATGGGAAGAGGAAACATGGAGCAGGACCTGCACCATCACAGTGATACACCCCAATATAAAATTAGGGTACATGGGGTGGGGAAACTAAGTGGCACTCCAGAAAGGACAGGTGGTAGCTGAGAGGCCCAACAGTGTCTACTGTACATGAACTCCTGCTACCCTCCATAATAGACAATTCACTTGGGGTAGGCCTGTCACTTTAAGAGCTGGTTAGGGAAACTCCAAACAGGGCTGCCTGGCAAGTTTCTTCACACACCCAGCACCCCAAAAGTCATTCCTAGCAAGGGCTTTAAGAGATAATTCTAAAGATATGTGAACATTTTAAATTAGTAACTCTTCTCTGCATTTTAGATAAAGTTGAATTGGGGTTTTGAAGAACAGGGAATTCAACTTTACTGGTGTTTTCCCTAGAATTTTAGTTGGAACTTTACATATTTTTTTTTCTTCTTCATCATTATCATCGTCATCATCATCAGGAAGTCTCCCAATGCCATTTTTTTTTTTGTTTTTTGTGGTTGCTGGCATTTTTTGGTTCCATTGCAATGATATAACAATCATTTTTCTTTGTAGATCTTTTAGTGTTTTTCTTTCTGAGAATGATTTTACCTTAAGGTCGGTGCTCTTGGTTTATTTATGTTGAATGGCTTATGATTAGGGATGTGAATAAAAGCCATTTACACATTTAGCCAAGTGGAGGATGAAATTATGAAATTAAAACAAAAACAGCACATAAACCCCATCTCCTAAACACAATGCACTTGAAAGACAGAGTGTCACACATGCAGGCCTAGGGGACACCTTTAGGGCACCATTGTGGTAAGTAATACCACCCCGAGACAAAAGGTGGCGCTAAGGCTAACAGTTTCTCCTTCTTCACCTACAGGTCTGAGGCCCATGTGGCAGTGGGTGCCTAACCTGCCTGGCTACCAAACTAAGTTCTGCTCCTTCTGGGAGTGAATATACATAACCAGGAAGACAGTCGTCATTTGGACCTGTCTGCAAGGTGAGACTGAGCCCAGCACTCTCCAAAAGCTCAAATGGAGTGATGTCTTTGGTAAGAAACGCCATTCCTTTGGAATTCAGCCTACACCCATTTCTTTTCTTTCACAATATCGACTAAACGGGGATCACCAGGGTGCTATCCCAGTCTTTTGTTGTCTTTGGCTGTCACAAGAATAAATAAGATTTTAAATTTGCCTCCTTGACAAATTCTATCCATCAGGTTTACACAACTGGTGATCTTTGTTTGGGGCTCTCATCACACCTTGTTCTAGGAAACAACAACAACAACAACAACATTTATTTATATAGCACATTTTCATACAAACAGTAGCTCAAAGTGCTTTACATATTAAAGAATAGAAAAATGAAAGACATAATTATAAAACAAAATAAATCAACATTAATTAACATCGAATAAGAGTAAGGTTCAATGGCCAGGGGGGACAGAAAAACAAAAACTCCAGACGGCTGGAGAAAAAATAAAATCTGTAGGGATTCCAGACCATGAGACCGCCCAGTCCCCTCTGGGCATTCTACCTAACATAATTGAAACAGTCCTCTTTGGATTTAGGATTCTCACGGAAGGGCTTGATGATGATGATGGTCACGTAGACTTCTTCCTTTTAATCCATCCATCATTGTTGGAGCATCATGAAGCTTTGAGTAGGTGGAGGTGGCGCAGGCCACCACCACAAAGAAACCGGAAAAAGAAACAGAAAAGATGCAATGCAGAACAATGCAAATCAATCAACACGTGACTTCTCTGCAAAGGACTCAACACCAAACCATTTAGAGCTTAAAGAAATTCACCTTAGCGCTAGCACATGGGCTTGTCAATTAGAATGATAAAAATGGAGCTAACAGTTTACAACAACTCAAGTTACATATGAAGTAATTGGAACCCTAAAGGAGACCAAAACTGACCAAACCACCTTGCCACATTGTGCTTTAACACATTGGCTGCTGGACCATTTATTACCAGGGTATTGCAGCATAGGTCTATGCATATCCTCTTCTTCTTTGTCTTTCGGGTGCTCTCATTAGGCCACCGTCCCTCAGCATGTGCAGGATGACCCTTGCAGCCCACGATCACTCCTGCTCTTCAGTTAAGCAGGAGTGATCCGTCCCTTGACTGCTGTTACCTTCGCTCCACTGCGGGGCATCTAAGCTGCTTTGACTTCCACTGGCTCGCCTGTCTAATTCTGCTCCCTTCCCAATTTTCTTCCTCATCTTTATCTTTATATCCCTTTCATTTCCTCCTGTTCTGGCCTATTCAGATCTTTTTGTAGTCTTTGTGTGTGCAGGTGCATTAAAACCTCTACAAAGCCTAAGTAAGAGATGGCTGAGCTGATCTTTCTTCTGCACATGTATATATAATTAGTCTATTAACCTATTAAGCCCTCTGCAGCCTCTCGTCGCTCCGCTGCAACACAAACACTCACAACGTCTGAGCCGCACTGTCTTTAAAACTATCTGCCCCTGCTGTCATCCGTCATAGACCCCAAAAATGTTTCAACACAGGAGGATAACAGATATTGCGGTACTCACTGTATCTATAGTTTAAAGAAGTGGTGAGACAGCCTTCTTCTGTTATGCATTTAAAATCTGGAATAGCTGACCGATAGAAATTCGCCAGGCTAATACGGTGGAGCACTTTAAAAAACTGCTAAAAACACATTACTTTAACATGGCTTTCTCAAAGCTTCATTTTAGTGTAACCCTGATACTAAACCTACTAAACTTACTTTCTCTGCTGTTCTTCTTCTGGTTTTCTGTGGTGGTGATCTGTGCCACCATCACCTGATCAGGGCACCATGCAGTCCCCACACTGATGGATTGAAGGCCAGAGGTCCACATGATCATCATCATCAAATTCTTTCACGTGAAGCCTGAAAACCATGAGGACTAATTGAGATCGTTTATGTGCGGTAGAATGCCCAGTAGGGGGGGTTGGCCAGGTGGTCTTGTGGCCTCAGAGCCCCTGCAAATTTTTTTATTTTTTTTCTCCAGCCCTCTAAAGTTTTTTTTTCTTTTTCTGTCATACTAGCCATCCGATCTTACCTTGTTTGTTGCTATTAAGTATTGCCTAATCTTAGTTTTGTATTTCTATTTTTTATAAACTTTTCTTTTCTCATCTTGCAAAGCACTTTGAACTACACCATTTGTATGAAAATGTGCTATATAGATAAATGTTGCTGTGGTTGTTATAGTGTCAATGCTGTTACACCATCAATGCGACGATTGTAGTCATGTAATCTTCAGGAAGGCATCAAATGAATAAAGAAAATTAGGATGTTATTAACTTAAGGTTTGCAATCGTAATTCCAAACCTAAACTTCTTTTTCTTCTTTCGGCTGCTCCTGTTAGGGGTCGCCACAACTGATCATCTTTAGAACATTAGAACATCAGAACACTCTAGACGAGAACGGGCCATTCAGCCCAACAAAGCTCCTATCCACTTGTTTCCTCCAAGAAAACATCAAGTCGAGTTTTGAAAGTCCCTAACGTCTTACTGTCTACCACACTACTTGGTCTCTTATTCCAAGTGTCTATCGTTCTTTGTGTCAAGAAAAACTTCCTAATTTTTGTGCGAAATTTACCCTTAACAAGTTTCCAACTGTGTCCCCGTGTTCTTGATGAACTCATTTTAAAATACAAGTCTCGATCCACTGGACTGCTTCTCTTCATAATTTTAAACACTTCACTCATGTCATCTCTTAATCTTCTTTTGCTTAAACTGTAAAGGCTCAGCTCTTTTAATCTTTCCTCATAATTCAACCCTGTAGCCCTGGAATCACCCTAGTCGCTCTTCTCTGGACCTTTTCTAGCGCTGCTATGTCATTATTGTAGTCTGGAGACCCAAACTGCACACAGTACTCAAGATGAGGCCTCACCAGTGTGTTATAAAGCTTGAGCAGAACCTCCTGTTACTTGTAATCCACACGTCAAGGTGCTATATAACCTGACATTCTGTTAGCCTTCTTAATGGCTTCTGAACACTGTCTGGCAGTTGATAGCGTACAGTCCATTATGACTCCTAAATCCTTCTCATAAGGTGTACTCTCGATTTTCCGACTGCCCATTGTGTATTCAAACCTAATATTTTTACTTCCTATGTGTGATACTTTACATTTACTGACATTAAATTTCATCTCCCACAAATCTGCCCAAGCCTGTATGCTATCCAAGTCCTTCTGTAATGATATAACGGATTCCAAATTATCTGCTAATCTACCTATCTTGGTATCATCTGCAAACTTAACCAAACTGAACTTCTTCTTCCATATCTTCCTGTCCTTGTCATCTTGCTTTGTCACACCCATCACCTGCATGTCTTCTCTCACCACGTCCATAGGCCTTCTCTTAGGCCTTCCTCGTTTCCCCTTGCCTGGCAGCTCTATCCTTAGTATCCATCTCCCAATATACCCAGCATTTCTCCTTAGCTTTTTAAAGAGTTAGGGTTTTATATTAGGCTTAGAAGATAGGTGTTCTTATCTTCTGGTTTCAACTTTTGCTTTTGTTATGGAAAATGATGGAACATAAAGAAATGAGGTTTTATCTACCAATCCTTTCTTTTGCCCACGTAGCACATCATAATTTGCCTTCATAACAGAAAATGCATTAATCTTCACCACTAACGGTTCAAAAAGCTTGCCAGAAAGGGAAAGAAGGAGGATCTGCTGATTTGCAGTGAGAGGCTAGAACTTGGCAGCAACCATCTGCAGACAAAGTAACCTCCAAATCGAGAGGAAGCGTCTAATAGAAGTAGACTTGAGAATGAAAAGACATGATAGGTCAGCATTTCATATATTGCTGCCAAAAGAGGGCTTGTACAAAAAAATATGCGCAGGACATCTGTGAATGTACGCTAATTACCATAAAAACTCTCAACTAATAGGAAAGTGCAGAAGACTAGTCCTTGGTGTACTTGGGTCAAGTCGTGACAATTTAATAAAATACATCTCACATTCTGTTATGGAGCAGCTAAACAGAAATGTGCTACCAAAAAAATAAATAAATAAAACAACACAGTATGAAAAATGAATTAAACAGAGTAGCCCAGAACTTCTACCATTTTTCATCTAAGCCTACGGAAATGCCAGCTTACATGATTATGACAAATAATAGAGAAGATAAATCTTTACTTGACTCTGAAATGAGGTGCTTAATTACTGCAGTCCCTGAATATGTTCCTTGCATTAAGTTGACAGTGAAAAAGCACCAACTAATGTAATGTAATTTAGTGTCTTCTCTATATGAAGGTTCATAATAAATGCAGACTGTTCTTTTTTCAGTGTAAATGACTTCCTTTTATTCATTATGCATCTCTCTTGAGTATTTGCCTAAAATCTAAAGATCACCCACCTTCACAAATGTTCATGGATATTGAGTAGGGAAACAACCTGCCGAATTCTTCAAAACTCAGGTAGCAGTGTGTTTCATGATGAGATGTTATCTGCGGGGCGCAATACGGTTTATAGGGAAGCATACCGGTGTGGCATCAGGACAAGAACTGCAAATGGAAAAAGGTAGCAAGTAGAGGACAGAGAGACCAATTTACAAGGTCCACAATTAGAGGAAACGGAAGCCTTGAGACAGACCAAGTTTGCTGGCTGAAAAAGTTTTGTAATGTGACATGGCCTTAAGAACAACTTGGTGAGATGTGTCATTCATTTTCACTGAAAAACGCCGATCAATCACCCCGTGCTCAATACACGTTGTGGTATAAGAGCTGGCTGACTCACCTGTCTGTGTGACCATGCGGGCCTGGTTTACAGTCTGCTGCCCAGACATCCGTGGGCAGGTCTTGGGTTGAGCAGAAGCTTGTTGCATCTGTGGGGAAGTAGGTGGAGCAGCCATGGGACCCACTGGACGTGTCACCGCATTCATGAGAATGGGACTGGAGGAGCCTGTGGGCTGGGGGGAGTTGGTAACCCCCTTCATTGTCTGTGCAGATCCAGGCAGGGTAGAGCGGCTTGATCCCATTGCAAATGGTGCCCTAGAGGTAGAGAGAAGCCAGAAAACCCAACAATTAGTTAATGTAAAGAAGCTGTAAAGGTTTGCGACAATCAATCATTTACAAAGACAAGGACAATGCAGCATCCTCTTAAACTCGGTCAACTTTTTGATAAAATTGGATAATACAGGGTGAGCCATAATGAAGTACCACATTTCTCAACTGTGCAAGGTAGAAGTAGCTGAGTGGGTTGGGTCGGGTCCCTTGACAGGCGATCCCCTGTAGTTTTCAGTCAGCAACATGCCTTGGTCCGGTGCTCACTATGCCTTTGCTGTCGAAGCATTCTTCAAAAACAACAAATCCATCATCACTGTGCAACGCGCCTTCCAAACATACTTCAGCATTCCTCCTAACGGTGACGTCCCAAATCGGCAAACAATTCTTCAGTCGGTGGCTAAATTTAGACGGACGGGTACAACACTGAAGAGAAAATCTCCAGGCTGTCCTTAAACTGTATGAACACCTGAAAACATCCAAGCTGTAAGAGCATCAATTTTGCAGTCTTCTAGACGTTCAGCGCACAAATATGTTTCTGGCTTAGGCATTTCCAACACATCTTTGAGGAGAATTTAGCATGAGGACCTTAATTTCCATCCTTACAAAATGATGGTAGTGCAGGAACTCACTGAGAAAGACTGGGAGAGCCGTAGAAAGTTGTGTGTGAACATTCTGCAAACCATTCATCGAGATGTCATTGCCATGTGCAGCCACGAGGCACATTTCCATTTGAATGGTTGCGTAAATAAGCAAAACTTTTGCTACTGGGCTGAAATCAACCCTTGTGAACTTCATCAGGAAATCCTGCACAGTGAGTGTGTTACAGTTTGGTGTGCCGTTGCAGAATTTGGCTTTGTAGGCCCTCACTTTTTTGAGGAGGGGGGAGCAATAGTCACCATCACTTCAGAATGTTACATTGAAATGCTAGAGAACTTTTTGTGACCCCAACTGGACGAAATGGATGTGGTGGATGCCTGGTTTCAACAGGATGGAGCAACCACTCATACAGCGTGGAGATCCATGCACGTTTTGCGGGAGATGTTTCCAGGGCTGCTGATCTTCCTGCACGACGATGTCGGGTGGCCTTCACGTTCATCTGATCTTGCTGTGTGCAATTTCTTCTTGTGGGGCTATCTCAAGTCGAAGGCATACACACACCAACCTCAAAACCTTGAAGCCCCTAAGGACATTATTCACCACTAAGTTGCCACTATACCCCTTGAAATGGCCGAACGAGTCATGTGAGTGTTCAGAAATCTCGAAGAGTGTATCACTAATGATGACCACCACCTGGAAGACATCATTTTTAAAAAAATGTGAAAAAAATCTATTTTGCATACCATTTCTTGTGTCATACTGACATTTATTTTATCTTGTAGCATTTGTTTAGAATAAACATTTGAAATGTGGTACTTCCTTTTGGCTCCCGTTGTATAACATCAATTTTTTCTTGTCTCGATGTAAACAATGTTTGCAACTCATGGCCAAGTCTGGAGGGTCCATCTCTGAACCCTGAATATATCTCTTATACATATTTCTCTTGTGCTTCGTCCTGCTTTCTCTTCAAAACCGGCCACCCCCCCACACTCAGCCCACATGGCATTTCTCGATTCCTATTGGTTCATCCTTCTTCCTCTTCAAAACTGGTCCCCCCCACATGCAGGCCACATGGCATTTCTTGATTCCTATTCCTCCTTTTCCAAACCCTTTCCCACGCTGCTTGCGGCCTCCCATACACCCCCCCCACCACTTTTTTCGATTCCTATTCCTCCTTCGGACTACCGCGTTCCCCGCTTCTCTCTCATGACCCCATTGGTGTCACGTCACCGCCCTATATCTAACCTGACCATGTGACCTTTCACTTCGGCCATGTGTGCGCCTGGGAGTCTTTTCCATAGCCTGCTACAGGAAGGTACTCTCTCGACCATTGGCATTGTTTTCGCTCCTTGCTATTTTCATTATACTGCGATGGTTGTTTCCTAAGCCTTTGTTAGAAAATTAGCGACAGTATCTTCTCTGTCGACGGGTTTTTGTACGTCATCTCTATTCCGGGATCCGCCAACTGCCTGTTCCTATCAGTGGGTTATTTCTTGACACAAATGGTTGATGAAGGCAATGCACTCTCACTACGACATAGGGCAGTAGATTTCATTGCATCACATTGGGACAGATTTGGAGACGTTCCTCGTGTTGTTCTTTCCAACGCGAGTGGAGTTATCAAAACAAGTCAGGAGTTCTATCAATAGTGGCAGCATCTGGAGTTTATGGTGGCGAAGCTGAAATTCAAGTTCTTTCCGAGATTCTCCGTGCTACCATTGTCATTTACTTCAAACACAACCCCAACATCCCGCCTTGCATCACGTTTGCAAAGATTTGCATTAATCTACAACAAACAGTCTTCAGCCATGGTCAGTTGTACGTGGCTTTTTCTAGGGTTAGATCTTTCAACTCATTATCTGTCATGTCCAGCAAAACACCTATTCACAACTGTGTCTTTCAAGAAGTATTTCCTTTCTCACCATTTTCCATTCCTATTTTTACACCGCCATATACGGCGGGCGTCAGCTAATCATTTAAATAATGTACACTCTAAAAGGTAGCAGGTTGGCAGAACATGTTGAAAAGAGGTTGACACCCCTTCCAGAATGGGATTTGGACAAGAAATCAAAATAAAAGAAATCTGTAGAACTCAGTCATGGAGGTTAATGCTCCTACACGCAGATATTTGGCAATAAGTGAATAAAACCACTGAATTCCATAATCATGCAGGGGCTGTCTGGGCATTGCAGTTTTCATTGGCAATCTAACAAACAAAGGAAACCAGGGGCCACTAGAGGGAGGTCCAGTGCCATATTACATCCATAGGAGCCACACTGACCCAGACTGACATTCTCTCAGGACAAACCTTATGAGGGCCTCTGAATGCTCATTACGAAAGCTTGGAGTTGTGAATAAGACAAAGGCAAGAGCACTTCTCGCATGGAGGAGGTGGAAGAGGATACTAGAGCAAATGGAAAGGCAGGAGGTTGGTGCGAAGATAAATTTTAAATTAGTTAATATCATGGCTTGAGTGGATTGACTGCTGTTGTTTTCTCTACTGACTCATGACTATTCAGTAATGGACATCTCGAACCACATTGTCAAGTTTGCTGACAACACAACTGTTTTGGGCCTCCATCAGCAAGAATGACAAGTCAGCATACCGAGAGGAGGTGCAGTGGTGGACAGACTGTTGGAAAGCCAACAAGCGTAGACAAAACAAAGGAGATGGTTGTTGACTTCAGAAGAACTAGAAGTGACCACTGAATGAGAGCAATTCCACACTAGAGCAGAGGGTGGCGAAGTGTACTAATCCTTTCTCTCTTTCCACTGCAGACCAGTTACGGGAAAGTCCGCATGGCCGTGATGAGGTCACTTTCTATGATGTCACTTCCAGTTCCAGCCCAGATGACATCACTTCTGATGATGTAACTTCTGGCCTTGATGAAGACACCCGGCCCCGCTGACATCACTTCCACCTTTGCCTCATTGATTCAGTTCTGTTTTGGACTCAAACCTGTACACATCTGTACAACATTTTCTGTCCATTAGCAGCAGGAACAATATACGAGTGGCTACCCCAAATCTTTTTGTGGCTCTTTTTATTTGTCTTTGACAATTGGCATTGTCGGAAGGATGGTGGACTCTCTCAGAGGAACCAGGAGCAGGACCTGACATTTATCCATCATTGAGCGTGGAGATTGTCAAGAGGATCAAATTCCTTGGTGTTCACCTGGCGGAGAACCTCACCTGGTCCATCAAAACCAGTTCCATAGCCAAGAAAGCCCAGCAGTGTCATTACTTCCTGCTACACTGTGCTACTTTTTTTTGTACCTTTAGATATCATAAACGTGTACTGGTCAGCGCTGCATTGTCTTCGTTTGTAACATTGTCTGGCTTTGCACTGTCCTGCAATATTTGCACATGCTTGCATACATTTACTTTACTTTGTGATGTGTAGCTTTTTCTGTAGTTCAGTGTTCGATGTAGCACCATGGTCAGGAAGGAACATTGTTTCATTTCACTGTGTACTGTGCTAACAGATTATGGATGAAATGACAACAACAGCTACTTGACTTGAAGAAAAACAAAAAAGAACATAAGATATTTGACAAATAAGAGGAGACCATTAAGTCCATCAAGCCCATATGTTTAGCTAATAGTTAAGCTGTCCCAATATCTCATCCAGATTCTTCTTAAAGTTTGTCAAGCTTTCTGCTTCAGCTCCAGGTCTTAGTAGTTTGTTCCACAGTCCCATAAAGAAGTGCATCCTGGCTGCAGTTCTAAGCCCTTCAAATGGGGATCTAGTGAGTCAGTTAAGCTCTCCCTCACTCATCCCCACCACATTTCGGTGCAGTACTATGACTACAATTTCCAATATTTTATTGTATGAATATTTTTAGCCCGGTAATAGAACTGAAAGTTGGGTAGTGCCATACCACCTTCTGCTTTAACTCCCTCTAGAATGAATTTTTTGTTAGTTGTGGGAATTACAACTCGAAGACACCTGATATCCGATATGGTGTTCCACAAGGCTCTATCCTGGGTCCGCTGCTCTTCTCAATCTACATGCTTCCGTTAGGTCAGATTATCTCAGGGCACAACGTGAGCTACCACAGCTATGCTGATGACACACAGCTGTACTTATCAATAGCACCTGATGACCCCGATTCTATTGATTCACTAACAGAATGTCTGACTTGTATCTCAGAATGGATGAATAGTAATTTTCTCAAGTTAAATAAAGAGAAAACTGAAATTTTAGTGATCAGCAATAATGGATACAATGAGGCTATTAGAAATAAACTGGATACATTAGGATTAAAAGTCAAGACGGAGGTAAAAAGCTTAGGGGTGATTGTTGACTGTAATCTGAATTTTAAATCGCATATTAATCAGATCATTAGGACAGCATTTTTTCACTTAAGAAACATAAGTAAAGTTAGACCGCTTATATCACTGAAAGATGCTGAGAAATTAGTTCACGCGTTTGTTTTCAGTCGACTAGATTACTGTAACGCACTCCTCTCTGGACTACCCAAAAAAGACATAAATCGTTTGCAACTAGTGCAGAATGCAGTTGCTAGAATCCTAACTAGGAAAAGAAAATCCGAACATTTCTCCAGTTTTAATGTCACTACACTGGTTACCTGTGTCATTCAGAATTGACTTTAAAATTCTGCTTATGGTTTATAAAGCCTTAAATAATCTCGCCCCATCCTATATATCAGAATGTCTGACACCTTATATTCCAAATCGTAACCTCAGATCCTCAAATGAGTGTCTTCTTAGAATTCCAAGAACAAAACTTAAAAGAAGTGGTGAGGCGGCCTTCTGCTGTTATGCACCTAAAATCTGGAATAGCCTGCCAATAGGAATTCGCCAGGCAAATACAGGAGAGCAGTTTAAAACACTGCTGAAAACACATTACTTTAACATGGCCTTTTTATAACTTCATTTTTATCGGAATTTAACTTAATCCTGATACTCTATATGTTCAATCTCCTCAAAATAACTATTCATGGTGGCTCTAAAATCGGTACTGACCCCTACTCTCTTTTCTGTTTCTTTTCCGGTTTCTTTGTGGTGGTGGCCTGCCACCTCCACCTACTCAAAGCTTCATGATGCTCCAACAATGATGGACTGATTAAAAGGCAGAAGTCTACGTGACCATCATCATCATCAAGCCCTTCCGTGAGAATCCTAAATCCAAAGAGGACTGTTTCATTTATGTTAGGTAGAATGCCCAGAGGGGACTGGGCGGTCTCATGGTCTGGAATCCCTACAGATTTTATTTTTTCTCCAGCCGTCTGGTGTTTTTTTGTTTTTCTGTCCCCCCTGGCCATTGAACCTTACTCTTATTCGATGTTAATGTTGATTTATTTTGTTTTATAATTGTGTCTTTTATTTTTCTATTCTTTATTTTGTAAAGCACTTTGAGCTACTGTTTGTATGAAAATGTGCTATATAAATAAATGTTGTTGTTGTTGTTGTTGATTTTCATAATGTAAGGTTGTTCTGAGGTCTAATACTGAGACTAGTTCCATGTAAAGAAGGATTTCTTGATGTGTATAGGGATGCTGTCAAAGAAATATAGGTGCTTTGGGGCAAAATTCAGACTCTTCCAGCTCAAGTAAGACTGTTGCAGGATCATCTATTAAAGTCTTGTTAAATATATTCCTTCATATTATGACAATTATGGTTTACGAGACCTTAGTTAATTAATCAGTAACAAAATGAGTTGGCATTCCATCATGACAATGAGTGGCTTCAGCATCAGCAGCAGGGGAGCCAATAAAAATGCTAAGCTTGCCAAAGTTACATATGAATTCCAACTATTGTGGCAACAGCAGGCTGTCTTTTCAAGGATAGAAAGCTACCTAAAAGAATGATGTATAGAGCAAAGAATCCACTGGCACTTCACACCGTTGCTACAATACCATTAGCATTAAGAGATATTTTCTGTTCAAGGTAATCCATTAAAATACCTTTTATATCAGGCTGTCAAGGATGGATAGCTAGGATTTCAATAGAAATTACAAAAAAGCATTGGTAATAACAGACAGCCTTGTCTGTCTCCATGTTTTAAACCGAAAAAATCTGAATTTATATTATTTATACAGACAGTTATGTAACAATCTCTGGACTTTCTATAGACGGATAAGAGTGCGCACAAGGCCTCATTTAAACACTAGATGTTATATCAAGGACTTCCTAATCACTCCAAACAAGTTTTGCTACTAGACAAAAATATGGAAAAATACCATAACAAATTATATGCTTACAACAAAAACATACAAAAACTCCCTATTATACACATACTAGCCGTCCCCCGCAGCTCCGCCCGCGTAGTAGTGAAACTGGACAAATGTTAAAAATCAATAAACAAACAGGTATCGCTAGCTAAGCAGAGGCAAGATACACTCCAAAATGTTGCCAGAGGTAGACCGACTTGAACAGAGGCTGGCACGTGAGTGAGGAGGGCCTCGCCCCCCTCCCCTCGAAATGCAGACTCTCTCTCGGATTCACGCAAATAAATCGGTACTGCACCCAAACTATGATACTTAGCACAATGAGAGAAGTCGCAAAATCAACCAGAAAGTTTAAGCAAAGTACAGAAAAAAAACAATCTGAATCCATTAAGTAGTTCTCTCGTGAAAAGCGCACAGGCAGACAGACAGACATTGGATTGTATATATATTGCCATGCACGAGCACATCGGGAGCAGTTAAAGGACCCGACGCGCACCGCGATAAGACTAGCCAGGGGACAAAGGCAGCGTACTAACCTCTCTCTCCCTTTTTCCCATAGAAAAGACGAAGCAACGCCGCCGTAAAACAACCTGGAATGAACAACGGTCTACACTTCCGGGTTCCTTTATTCCCTCTGTTCCCCCAAAGATGACATCAAGCTCCCATACACCATCACGCCTTCCCAGCAACCATCACGCCTGATTTCCGGTCCGCCCCTTTATATTGCTCCTCCAACCCTCCATGTTTGTCTTATGATTTCATTCAAGTTTTTTTGTCTGAAGAAAAGACCTGTGAAATTTTAATTACAGTATACGGGGCTCAAAACCCAAACCCTTTATGTGATTGTGTCTTATTTCTTTACTATATATATATATATATATATATATAGAGAGAGAGAGAGAGAGAGAGAGAGAGAAAGGCACAAAATGAAACACCACAATAAACAACAACTTAACCATCTGCCACGGTAAAACGAATGATTAAGGCCGTTAGTTGGTTTGCGTGACATGGCAGAGCTATCCTATTTATTAAATTTAAAAAGACATTTTTGCCACCTTGTTGAGCTTATGTTATATTTCAATAAGAATTCCCCCACGGGGTGGGGTTCAAATTCGTGCCCTCAATAACAATGACACTGCCTCTGTGGCTGGAAATTGTGTTGTGTTTTATGGTAACATTGTACATGCATGCCATTTGTCTTTTTTAATTTCCAAGACAGTCAATCCACAGGAAAAGAGAGAGGACTTTCTTGTTGGCGTGAAGACAAGTGCGATCCTTCCAGTTTCTCCTCCCACCCTCTCAATTGAGCAAATCTTCTGCCTTTTTAGATCTTCATCCTCAACAAGAATTGAACTATGCAGGTGTTATCATTCGGGGTCATTTTTGCTAAATCGTTTGTAATTTGACCTCTCCAAATTAGAATCATTGCTGTTATTGAACTATCTGGAGTATAAACACATGTTTGGTCTCTTTGTAAAGGTAACATTCTCTAGTTTCACCCTACACTCACTGTAGGTGTGACTGATCAAAAGTTATGCACATTAGAACTCACAAAAAAAACGATTTTTTTTGTTCTCGCCTAAGTTTTTTTATGAAAATAAAGGAAAACAAAGCTGCAGTAGGTAGGTGGGGACAGAAACACACTATGTACCAACAGAATAACTTGTTGACTACTCACATTTCAAATTTGAAAAGAATACCTGTAAAAATGACATTTTTACACCAGTTTTTATGTGGGCATGCCCAGGGGCTTTTTAGAGGGACCATTATCCACATTTTGGAACGTATGGAAAAAGTGTAATAACTTTTGAATTCTTCAACCCACAGATATCAATGAGGGCTCTACTGAAAGCTTACACCTAAAGGAATCTATATCTACACACAGTGTCACTCTATTAGTTATGCAAATTCATGTTCCATAATAAAACAATAAAAAATACACATTTCTATGTAAAATAGTCAATACAAGTTATGGGCCAAAAATATATTTATATTTTTTTTTTTTACTTTTTTTTTATAAAATGCACACAAACTATATACATTTCTTTTACAAACTGTTACAACACAGCTCAGCGTTTTTCCATGTGCCACTTGATGGCAGCAATCACTAGCAAGCAGAAAGCACAAGGGCGTGGCACGTCGCTCTCTGCTCTCATTACACGTCTCCTGGGCCGGTTGAATACTTACGCAACACGTACATGCATCTATCATTTAATTGAGCGTTTATTTACGTTTAAACTTCTACTTTTATTCATATTTAAAATGCGAAAAAACTTGGCGAAATCACAATAAACAACCACGCACCAACTCTGCAGACTGGCACAAATGCCACCTTCACGCAGCTCCGATCGTTTTGTTTACAAGTTAGTATGGCAAGTTACATATCAAAATGCTTGGCTGCTCATTGGCTGTAAGTTTTGAGTGTCAGTCACAGTGTCCAATCAAACTGGTAGATTCTACCAGAGTTTGAGCTATCGTCATCCTCAAGCTTTCTGTGACACTGGTTGGCTATACGAGGTGCCAGTCAACCCCAGACCCGTCGTAATTGGCCAACTTAGGTGTCTTTCGGAAGCTAACACTTCCGTGTTTCATGCGGTAGCATGGTTATCGCCGACAGAAACAAATTACGTCTGATATGAGCAATATAAATGAAAAAAAATTACGTAGGTGGTCTCAAGTTATGAAACGTTTTCTGGAGTTTTTGTCCCTTTGAGAATATATCGTATGTTTTGGGCCTAAATCGTTTTACTGGATTATATTCGCTGGAGCCTTACGGACACAATGGGATCAATACTGCTCGGAAATATTGATGTTTGACTTGCAGGGGGTCTTCAAAGGTAGGGACAGTCAACTCTTAAAAGTATGTACTTCTCTGTAAAAAAGGCTTTAGTGTCAGTGCTGTGGTTGTTGTGTGTCAAAATGGTTTATATCATCGGAAAGACGAGACTTTGAAGTTTCATTTGATGGGTAGGGTGTCGAGATGCATGGCAGATGGGCATGCACACATGGCTGTAACGTTTTTAAAGCGCTGTTATGTCCCGGGACCGGCACGTGTGCACGTTAAGAGGTTAAGGTTAAATAGGATAGATACAAATACTGTATTGTATGATGTTTCTCAGAAGAACTTTCCTTATGTGCAACACCTTAATCCCTATTAGATTTATATACTCAAAGATCACAATGGGATGGATAATACTAATGCTTTGTTAAAAAAGCAAATAACAATTCCAAACTTCCTTAGTTGAATTCAGGGTTGTTAGAGAGCTGGGGCCTATCCCAGCAGCATCTGGTCCAAAACAAGAACCAGCTGTGGATGGGGGTGCCAATTCAAATACCTGCACTCACAAGGGTTCAGTTAAGTTGGCACACATTTCCAAAGATGTTGCATAAATACTACAGTACATGGCAAAAAACCCATATAGACACAAGGAGAATGTGGAAACAATCAGATAGTGGATTCATGAGGCAACAGAACTTACTACTGTGGTGAGAGAATAATTTAAATATTGTGACAGTAGGGGTCGCTATTGCCCCGTGAAACCCGCAGACAACATGTTCAGACACCAGGTGAAATATCAGAAATGATTTTAATTTATAATAACAATATAACAATAAACAATAATAATAATCAGAACTCGCAATAAATCAATCCTCCTCTCCACCCAGCAACTCTATCACACTCCCTCCCAACTCTGGCTCAGTCTGCTGGGTTTCCCATAGTCCTTTTTATAGTCTGCGAGCCAGAAGTGCTTCTGTCCCTCAGTCCATGTGATGCCATAGCACTTCCGGGTCAGATGAAAACTTCTCCTTTTTCTTCAGCCCGGAAGTACTTCATTTCTTCCATCCCCATGATTAGGGAGTGCTTCCAGGCTATAATAGAAACATTTGTGTCTCCCTGCAGCATCCCCTGGCAGCCCCCACTGTATCCAGCAGGCTGTGAAGTTGAACTCCAATGTCCATGATGCCCTGCAGGAATTCGGGGCACCTCCATGTTGCGGGGATGACTCCATCTAGCAGCCTGGGGGTGTTGGCCAGGATAAACTGCTGGCCATCTCTCACAATATTTATGGGTAACATATTTGTGCATGAAGTGTGTAGTGTATATTAAAAAGAAATATATAAGAAATGACATGAAGAGAATGCAGAAATGGTTAAGTAGACAAACAGAATGTTCCAGGAGATGGTTCAAGAAATTGTCTGATGTCATGTTGTTTTACGTTCCCACTAAGACTTGACAGTTGTCACGTACACACATCCCATAGAAGGGTAAAAGCTGAACTTAAGACATATGGGTAGGACAAGAATGTAGTGGAATAAGACTTTTATTTTGGGTGTGTAAGATGGCTATGCTCTATCCTGAAAACTTATCATGTGTTTTAAACAATCAGAGTAAATGTCAGGATTAATTCAGCACTGTTATGCAAATTCAGTTGTCTATAATTTGAGTCTCTGTCCTTATTTCGTGACCATTTGCTGACACCTCTACTGAGAGAATGTCACTTAGTAAAGTCCTGTAATTGGGTGCTCTCTCTGCAGGAAGAGAAATTAAAGAGGCATTGAGCAAGTTTCCTCCTGCCTGGTTCCTGACTCAAAGAGGCTCTAGTCGAGGACAGGATTTCTTCCACATGTGCCACCTCAATAAAAAAAAAAATATGTAATGCTGCTACTGAAACTTAATAGCAGATGGACACCACACCATGGTAAGCATCTCTCTAATTCTCCCACCATCAAGTTTCACAGATTCCACACAACAGTCACTAACTAGCTAGACTAGTCTCAAGAAATACCGTACAAGTTATACAGGAAAGGGCCGAGCAGACTCTTATTGTTTTCTCAGGAGACTGCGCTGCTTTAATGTGGGTAGCGGCCAGTGTTGTGCACAAACTAATTCAATAGAGTGCATTCATTGAACAAGCTCATTTTTCAAAGAACGGTGAATTTAATGTAGCATATTTGCAAGTGAAGAACTTGAACTGAAAGTGAGCTAGTTCAGTTTATGTGACATTCTGGATCTGGTTTAGACCCAGATTAAATGTTTTGCCTTACCCTGTAATGTAGGGGTGGAGCTGAAATTCAAATATGGCATTCAGATAAGCACAAATAGTGGATTTTTACAAATATTTATTTTGTACAAATTTTTTACCATTTATTTGTATTCGGAAAAAATAACGTAAAATTAAATAGGCACTGTCTGTGTCTGCCAGCTTGTGTTTAAGCTGAACCCCTGCTGGCACAAGCAGGCGGTGAAACTTCACTTTTGTTTTTAGGAAAACATTGTACTTTGCGAGTCCACGTTATATTTTTCCCCATTGGATATGCAATATGTGATGAAAAATTATGACCTGCAGCATAACAGGTTAGTTCACTTATATGCTGGTTCCACAGTTACCGTTGGTGTCACATGGTTGGAAACATGTATGTATACTTGCATCTATTTAATTTCTTTTTTTGACCGGGAGGATATTATATGTGTTTGTTGCTGGGTATAACTCAGTAAAGTGTATTTAAATAAAAAAGTCTTCATAATTATTGTATTTTATTCAAGAACACTGTAACAGCATAATATAACGCATACAAAATGCATTTATTCTCACTCCTTAAAAAATACAAAATAAACTGAACATGAACTAGTTCAAAATTGAAATGGTGAACTATGAATGTCAATTTGTTCATTTTAATCTGTGTGAACTAGACCTTGAGCTAGTTCTTGTGAGGTGTGCACTTGCACAACACTGGTAGAGACACCCTTCACAACTTCTACAACTCTGTCATGGCCAGTGCCATTTTCTACACTGTCATGTGCCGGGCTGGTACCATCACTCCAAGAGAGGCCCACCGAATCAACAAGCTAATTAAAAGAGCAAACTCTGTTATTGGATGCACTCTGGACCCCCAGGAGGCAGCAGTGGAGGGAAGAATGAAGATAAAACTGAGAGCCATCATGAACAATGCTGCACATCCTCTCTCTGACACATTAACATTAAGGAGCTTAAGTCAATGAATTATTCAGCAGAAGTGTGTAAAGAAACACTATTGGAGCTGTTTTCTACCAAAACACATTAATATCATCATCTAATTTAGTGCCTTCACATGTGCTTCAATAGCACAATTATTCACAGAAATCCGATTTCTAAAATGCCATGTATTTATGTAGGAGACACATATGATGGACAAGCACCCTGGCCAGGAGTCCAGAAGATCCCTTACCCTGATGGGAGGCCCCATGGGAACGTAAAGGCATCCCGGCCAAGAGAGGGAAGGAGATCACACCCAGACTAGGCAGCCTTAACGGGTAGACAGACATCCCAACCACAATGAATGGCTCCTTACCTGGGCGGGACACCCTGAATAAACAGATAGGTGTCCCGACCGAACATGGACTTTATGCCTTTCCTGGCCACAACAGAAAAAGAGGAAAAGGTGGGATGTTTATTCCCCCTAGGTGCTAGATGGCAGCAGCCATCCATAGCGGCACCCATTCAGGAATCAGCCGGGAATGCTGGGAGTTGTAGTCCAGCAGCGGAGCCCTACTTGGGTCTGTGGGTGCCGTAAGGTGGACTTTCATATGACCCGGAAGTACTTCCATCAGGCTGTAGCCCTAGCACTGGAAGTGCTCCCAGGTCCTCAATAAAAGGGACCACATTCACTTATCCAGGCGAGTCAGAGCTGGGAGGATGTGCAGCAACACTCAACAGAAGGAAGGCAGTATGGTGGTGAGATGTGCTTGTGGTTAATAAAAAATCATCCTTTATTTGAACCCAGGACTGTGCCGGTGTGTTCGTGTTGGGTTTGTGACTCGCTGACGCCCCTAGTTCCATTACATTGGATTATAGGCCTCTAAAAGACATGATTACCAGAGGTAGACCTCTCCTTGAATAATCCGATAATGTGGCCATGTCAACCTTTAACAGGGTTATTGTTAAGGATTTTGTAGTCTGCGCGTGTCTGTTGCATTCTGTATGCATGAGTAAGGCCAGAAATACAGGTACTGGCCCTGTGCAGGGCTCAATCACACCGTCAAGCAGAAAAGAGTGCAATGTGGTAACAGAAACCTATCCAAAAAGCATCAATTTGACTAAAACTATTTTAAAAAACACAAGAAAATGATTACAGACGATGTTCTGGTGTGAAAAACTCTTTATATTAAATTTTTATTATTTTGCTCAAACAATAGGGCTTTAACTACAGGCATTGTATTGTACTAGTAATTTATGCATCTGTTCCAGTCGGTTTCTTTTTTGATTACTTTATAATTTGGGAATGGCAAATAAGTACAGGTGCCACTTAACCTCTATTACAGTAAGTAATCTATAACCTGCGAATGGATGGATGCCATATGATTAGGAATTATCAAATACGTTTACAGCTTGGGAAAGGAAGGAGTGCGGAGGAACAGAAGCAAGCAAAGACTTTGATGAGTGCAATTCATCATCTGGACAAGACAGCCAATCAAATGTGTGCAATGTCACATGTCCCGAATCCCCACCTGTGCCATGTAGCAATAATATGGCTTAATTCAAAGGGCTGAGAGGAAGAAACAAACAATGAGAGAAATGGGGTACAGGAAGCGACATCAGAGGTCAAGAGGTGTGAGACCCACTGATTTGGACATCAGAAAATGTCACCTTTGAACAACACTGATTGTTAAACCAAAAGCAACTTTTCTAAAACTGTTTCTATACAAACGTTGCTGTCTTTTTTTCCAGTATTATATTTTGACTATTTGGTATTGTTATATGGTAATAAATATCATGCTGCTTTTAATATTTTCTATACTTTGTCTTTTATCCAGAGTGACTGAAACATTAAAAGAGTACCAAGTGTGAGTTAGATGGCTACTGTCTTGTTCACAGGGTCTGTCAAGGCTACTGAGGGTGTGGTGAATGCAAGACATAGCTTGGTTTAGTTAGAAAGTAACAAATAACCAAAAGAGTTGTGTTTTTATGAGTGTTGTGACGACACCCGTGTGTTTTTAGGAGTTGGTGATAGTGAATCCCTATATAGAGAGTCTAACGTAAGATAATGCAAAGTGACTGGCAATTGGCACCACTCAAGACTTCATCTGCCCAGGATTGCTTTACATATATGTGTGTATATCTGTGTGTGTGTTACTCTTCAAGGGCAAGAGTAGACAAACCCAATAAACATTATTGGTAAGTCTCCCAAATTACACGATAATACAGATGTCACGTTTATTTTTTTGACTCACAATGGCCAATGATGATGTTTAACTCTTTTTTATTTTAATGATGTTGGAGCGTTTTGCCAAAAGAGAACTCCAGGAGATTACAAGAGCAAGTAAACATGGTGTGGTCAGGTGCTGGAATGAGAGCTCAAGACAATGGAAAAGATTTTGGAACCCATAAAACCCATTTTAATCGCATGAACATGAAAAAACAAAAGGAAAAAAAAAATAAAAACAGCACTTGTGGCATGTGTCCCTTCTGCAGGGCATAGTAATTGTTGGGTCTTTAGCAGAGCACTATCTCTTGGATTGCTCTTGCCAAAAATGTTGCCAACTTCCAGGGCACCCAGGATCTTATTGTGGCGGGATCAGAAGGGACAGGGCTAAATTCTGTCACAGGGGGGCTTCTCGGCACTATGGGGAAAGAAAGAGTAGATAGATAGATAGATAGATAGATAGATAGATAGATAGATAGATACTTTATTAATCCCAAGGAGAAATTCACATAATCCAGCAGCAGCATACTGATACAAAAAACAAAAAACAAAGAGGTAAAACAGACAATAACTTTGTATAATGTTAACGTTTACCCCACCGGGTGGAAATGAAGAGTCGCGTAGTGTGGGGGAAGAACGATCTCCTCAGTCTGTCAGTGGAGCAGGACGGTGACAGCAGTCTGTCACTGAAGCTACTCCTCTGTCTAGAGATGATCCTGTTCAGTAGATGCGGTGGATTCTCCGTGACTGACAGGAGTTTGCTCAGCGCCCGTCACTCTGACACGGACGTCAAACTGTCCAGCTCCGTGCCTACAATAGAGCCTGCCTTCCTCACAAGTTTGTCCAGGTGTTAGGCGTCCTTCTTCTTTATGCTGCCCCCCCCCAGCACACTAACGCGTAGAAGAGGGCGCTCGCCACAACTGTCTAGTAAAACATCTGCAGCATCTTATTGCACTAAGGAAGTATAGTTGGCTTTTTTACACAGAGCATCAGTATTGGCAGTCTAGTCCAATTTATCATCTGCCAATCATGTTGTTTTTAAATTCTTTTTTGTAATTAATGTGTAGGTTTGAGGAGGGTCGTTATTGTTGCTTGTCATAGTATTTCTATACTTCTTTACTATCTATCTATCTATTATATAGTGCCTTGCACATCTATCTATCTATCTATCTATCTATCTATCTATCTATCTATCTATCTATCTATCTATCTATCTATCGAAATGTGAGTCCCTGCCTTGCACCCGAAAGACAAGGCTGAGTCTAAGGATTTCAGGAAAATCAGCTTTAATCAACTTGAAACAGGAACAGCAAGGTTATTTATTGCAGCGTTAGCTCTCACTCTACTACACACAGACACAGCAAATGGGCAAGGCTGGGGCCAGGTCAGAGGAGTTTGCTGTTGCCTCTGTGGTTGCCTTGGCGATAGACAAGCAACCTCTGACAGACATGACAATTACATTTCTGGGTGTCACCCCGTTGGGGAGGGTTTTAAAAGAGTTAAACAATTTCACACTATCTATCTATCTATCTATCTATCTATCTATCTATCTATCTATCTATCTATCTATCTATCTATCTATCTATCTATCTATCTATCTATCTATCTATCTATCTATCTATATAGTGCTTTTTTTTATCTATCTAACATAAGGAAAAATGCAGTCAACATACTCAATGAAGACTCAACTGGCATTTTGTATTTTTTCCCTTGTATTATGTTCAGCACAGAGCTATCTTTCATCCACTTTTCTCTTTTGAAGGTTCTCACTGACAGATAATTATCTTAATACAAAATGGCTGGTCAATCATACTTCAGTGTGCGTCTAGGGAGACATCAATTCGCTGGCAAAGATGCGAGGGATGCAGCCATTAAGGTTGGCATGCAGCAAAACTGAACAACATTTGAGCTTTGCTTTGACATCGACATTAGCCCACTAACTTGAAGGGCCATTTGTGAGTTGTCTGTGACGGCTGATATCTGTAACAGTCTCCTCTTTGGCTAATAAGCTCCGTGAATGTACAGCGCCTTCGGCCGGTTCATGTGATTCATGGTAAAGGAGTGGACATGTCTGGGTGTGCAGCCTTCACCACCTAATGTTTTCCTTTTCTGAAAAAAAAATACTCCAGAGCTATGAGCTATGCCAGCTTATTATGCTTATGTGTGTGATATACGATACTCCAGATCCATACAGGTTTAACATGGGTGAGATTTGAACCATGGACCATGGTGCTATAAGGCAGTAGCACTAACCACAATCCTGAAGTGGACTACTGGGTTCAAAGATACAATACAATACAATTTATTTTTGTATAGCCCAAAATCACACAAGAAGTGCTGCAATGGGCTTTAACAGGCCCTGCCTCTTGACAGCCCCCCAGCCTTGACTCTCTAAGAAGACAAGGAAAAACTCCCAAAAAAACCCTTGTAGGGAAAAAATAGAAGAAACCCTGGGAAAGGCAGTTCAAAGAGAGACCCCTTTCCAGGAAGGTTGGGCGTGCAGTGGGTTTCAAAAAGAAGAGGGTCAATACAATAAAATACACAGAACAGAACAAATCTTCAATACAGTATAAAAATAACAATTTTACAAGTATAGACCAGAATTTAACAGTAGATGATATCACATAACATGATTTGGATTTGTTCAGAGTCCTGGAGACCTCATCTATTAAGCTGCCTCCTCCATTTGGCCATGGCACAGCTGAGTCAGCGCTGGGCCAGAGAATCCGATGAAAAGACCCCTCTACCCATAATTCCTGTGATCCTCAATCAAAGATGACTTTTCCTTAGGCAGGCAAAACATCTTGGCAGGTGGGCCGTGGCACCAAGTGCCACATTTGAGTACCGAGAAAAGATACGGAATAGGTGAAGTTAATAACAAATTATAACCGTCATGTTACTTATGTTATAGTGCTAATGACTAACAACAGAGATGCAGTTTGTACAGTTAATCAGCAGCTCTAGTCAGGGTGTGCTAAACTGAAGTAGTGAGTCTTCAGCTGGGATTTGAAAGCTGAGACTAAAGGGGCATCTCTTATAGAAGCAGGAAGACCATTCCACAGTTTAGGGGCCCTGTAACTAAAAGCTCGACCTCCCACTGTTATTTTATTAATCCTTGGAATCCTAAGCAGACCGGCATCTTGAGATCTTAATGTGCGCTCAGGTTTGTAAGTCACGATAAGTTCAGACAAGTAAGCCAGACTTTGGCCATTTAATGCTTTATATGTTAAAAGGAGGATTTTGAAATCTGCCCTAAACTTAAACGGGAGCCAGTGTAAGGATTTAAGAACTGGAGTTATGTGTTCGTATTTTCTTGTTCTTGTAATAATTCTTGCAGCCGCATTTTGGATTAACTGGAGGCTGTATAGAGAACAGTTTGAACATCCCATGAACACAACATTAAAGTAGTCACTCCTACTAGAAATAAATGCATGAATTAATTTCTCAGAATCCTGTTTATTTATAAAACACCTTAATTTCCTAACATTTTTAAGATGGAAGAAACATGTTTTGGACAACTTTGTAATATGTGCTTTAAATGACATGCTAGAGTCAAAGATAACTCCTAGATTGTGGGCTGATTCAGTAAAATTAATGGGGATTCCAACTGAGTTAAATAATGACAGAATATTGTTGTGATCAGCATCATTCCCTCCAACAATTAACATCTCTGTTTTATCTGTGTTTAAAGACAAGAAGTTCTCATCCATCCATTCATTTAATTCACAACTAATTAAAGACAACATCGGAGAAACTTCATTTGATCTAAATGAAAGGTATAACTGGGTGTCATCTGCATACGAGTGAAAATTAACATTATGTTTCCTAATGAGAGATCCCAGTGGAAGCATGTAAAGTGAAAACAGTAAAACTGGTCCCAGTACTGAGCCCTGCGGGACACCATATTGAACTTCTGTGTATAATGATGGAGTACTGTCTGCACATTTCTGTACATACTGGAATTGATTTGATAAATAAGAAATAAACCAAGCAAGCATAGTGCCTGTAAGGCCAACATCATTTTACAGCCTGTGCAGTAAAATAGAATGGTCAATGGTGTCAAATGCTGCACTTAAGTCTAACAACATAATTACAGTGGATGTTCCTTCATCAGAGGATATCAGAATGTCATTTACAACCCGTGTTATTGCCGTTTTTGTACTATGACCAGTGTGGAAACCAGACTGGAATTTCTCAAATAAATTGTAATGCATAAGGTGTGACCGAAGCTGATTGGCGACTACTTTTTCTAGTATTTTAGAGAGAAAGGGTAAATTTGAAATAGGCCTATAGTTATTTAGTATGTGTGGGTCTAGGTCTGACTTTTTGATGGAGAGACTGATGGTGTGACGTACTACAGACAGGCTTCCCGTACAAGCCTTACAGCTGGTGTGCCAACTGTTAAAAAAACACACATAAATGGTTGAGAAATTGTACTTGGGAGAGTATATATTAAAGTAAGGCACCGCGCTGAACACAAGATGACAAGCTCAGCTCCCTAGCTTTGACTAATTGTGTGATAGTGAATCACTAATCCACTTCAAGTGTAAAAATAAATGTAACCAAAAGTGTTGCCGCTCTGTACCTGTAAACAGTGAAGGACGAGCTTTAATCATCAGGTTTGACTCATTGTATGATGCTGAGTGAGTCACGTATCCTACTCTATTGTAAAAAAATACATCCATACAATTGCAAAATAGCCCTGGACTAAGGAACGTGTTCACAAATGAAAGGTGCTACATAAAACACAAAATAACAAGCCCATTTGACTTATCAACTGACACTGAAAGAGTCACATGAAGTCCTGTGGAAAAATAAGTACACCCCTCCATTTACCACTACCTCTAGTATCTCAAAATAGATTGAGGGGCACCAGATCAGATACAGACGATCAGAACATCATTAGAGATGACCTTCTCTGAACCTGTCCTCTTATTTAAACTTCAGATATTTAATTTGCTTCTCTCTTTCTTGTTGAGGTGTGTGTATCACCATGTTAAGATCAGAGGAGCACTTTGAGGCCTTCAGAAAGAAGGTTGTGGATGCTTATGAGTCTGAAAAAGGATTTAAAAAGATCTCCAAACAATTGTAAATCAAGCATTCCATTCTCCAGAAGACAAATGCCATCTTGTCCTAGCCAGGCAGGCCTAGAATGGTCAGCCAAAAACTAGAATGCAAGATGTCGAAAAAAAGGACCCCATTTCGTTATGAGCCCTATGGTAGCTCTTGTTACTGTTGATATCAAAGTGCATGAGTCCACACCAAATCAGATCTGCATGGGGGGGTGCAAAACTAAAATTTACTCATCAACTCCTAGGCAAAGACTAGGGGCCTCATGTATAAATGGTGCTCACGCACAAAAATGTTGCATACACCCATTTCCTTGCTCACTTCAAGATGTATAAAAACTAAACTTGGCATAAATCCATGCACTTTTTCATGGCAGCCTCCCCATCATACGTACGCACTTTTCTGCTCGGTTTTGGCAACTGGCGGTACCCAGCGTCAAAGCAGTGCTAATGTTTCAGTGTTTTTTTTTTAGATTAACATTGATGACGTGGGCTTTATCAAATACACAGAAATGAATTGCTTAAAGGCACTTGATTATAATCATTCTGTAACAATATAATGGTGCACAGAATGGCCAAACTATTCCAACTACCACAGCAGCTTTAGTGTTGTTACTCTCAATGCACCACTCAGAGTATTTTAAGTATTGATCAGAAAGCTCTACAGCAAGTTGTGTCGAGAGTACAGAGGATTATTGGGATACAGCTTCCAGCCCTGGAGGACATTTATAGCACACACTGCCTCATGAGAGCCATGCCACAGTCTATTTGAACTTCTCCAATCCAGCAAACACTTCAGAGCCTTCCCTGCACAAACCTCGAGGCTCAGAAACAGTTTCATCCAAAGAGCTATAAATACACTCAATCAGTCCATCAAGTGCTCCTGGTAGAACTGTTTGAACGTATAATTATCTCACTATAAACTTGCACAACAACTGTAACATTGCACAACCTGAGACACTTTATGAACCATTTGCACTATCTGCACTATATGTACATGTATATTGTACTCATGCTTTCATATTGTATATTTTTCATTGTTTATTTATTGCATTATTATTATTTTTTATTATTTTGTAAGAAAATAAGTTTATGGAGAAGTTGCATATTGAATGTCATCGTAGCATACAATGACAATAAAGGAATTCAGTTCAATAGAAGAGAGTGCGTATTTACAGATGATTACGAATGACTTCTAAGTCGATTTAGATTTCCAGGAGCTATCCTCTTCGAGGTGTGTGCTGTTAGAATACTAGGGTGTATCCTTGAGATCATTTTTATGCATGCACATAAAGCATATATATTACATTTCATACAAAATTGTTAACTTCATTTAAATAGTGCATACTGTTAATAATTAAACATGTGAATCCATACTGCACTACACTGACAGGAGCACACAGGCAGTGATCGCCACACAGAATACATTATATTCATGTGTGACAAAAGCCACAATACCAACGCTCAACCTGGCACAGACAGATGCAGGAGGCACACTGATAAAACAAATAATTGTTTTATTTTTCTTTCTTCCCCTGTGGGCAACACCTTCCCCATTCCCACAGGCACAACACAGCCCCAAATAAGCACAAGCCCACATAATTCTTCTTCTCCGGCACGCTTCATCCACTACCACTCGACTCTGGCTCCTGGAGTGGTGGCTGCTGGCTTCTTTTATAGCCCACCCAGATGTGCTCCAGGTGTTTGACGACCTATTTCCAGTTGCACTTCCGGGTATGATGGAAGAGCCGCACACACGGGCTCAGGAACCAACAGTGTTATAGAGAACTCCACCTTCCATGGAGCCCTGTGGGAATAAAAGGCACCAGTGCCACCCAGGGGGGCTGCTATCTAGCATCCCGGGGGAGGTACTGTTCAGTCCCTGCTTGTTCCCCCGGACAACATAAAGAAGAGGCGTCTTGGCAGGGCAAGGGCCCCGGGCATCCGCCACACACGGTATTACAACTCTCTGAACATTTTACAACTTTCAGATGTATACTTAATATCATTGTCACGATGAAATGCATTAAAGCATGAATTAAACATGTGGAATTGGGGGCTGGCATGCTTGACAGACACAGTACTGCTGCAATAAAGAAAAAAGAAAGCTAATCCAGAAGAACATCCATTAAATTCCCAGGACACCTTGCCACAAAATATTTGAAAAGTTCAGTGCAGAGAACATTTATGGCAGTTGTGACGAGGCTACAAGAGGGTAGATTTATGAATGAGTATCCCACTGGTTTAATTGCGATAATGTATAAATACATACAGAAGCCTGCAGTGGGCTGGCGCCCTGCCCGGGGTTTGTTTCCTGCCTTGCACCCTGTGTTGGCTGGGATTGGCTCCAGCAGACCCCCGTGACCCTGTAGTTAGGATATAGCAGGTTGGATGTTAGATGATGGATGGATAAATACATAGCACCATGTTTCAGCCAAGGATTATTGTTGGCTTATGTGTATTTTCTTGTTTCTTGTTGATGTTTTGGTTAATTTCGGATTGTTAATTTTGTGATTTTTTTTTTGTTCATTATTTAAAGGGTAGGGTCATCATGACATCACACGTAAGGAATTGCCTGCCTCCTTTATATTCTAGTTGACATTGAGTGTGGTTTGGAGATTATTGAATGTATTGCTTTCTTTTGATTTTCTAGTATACTGAATTGTTGCTTATGTTTTTGGAATTACATTTTCTGGACTATGTATAAAACTTTGTACCTTGTCTTATCAAGCCAGAGGGTTTATGGTCCCCCTCTCTTTCATAAGGCACCTTTATATATTATGAAGTTTTAAAGTCAGCAGCCCAGTTTGGGCCTTGTAGGCCACAGTCTGCTTGTAGTAGTTGGCGACTGGCTTGTTTTTGGTAAGGACATTTGCAGGCAGGCCAAAGAAGGTCCTTGCCTGTATTTCGGAGTCCTTGCAGCCCTTTTTCCATATTCATAACGTCTTTATACAACATCAACAAACCCTTCAACACCTATTACAGCTGCAGTACCCTCAATACCCACTTTAAATGAGTTATGATCTCCAATTTTTAGAACATTTTTGAATAAACTCCTGTGTAGTTCCTATCAATCTGCTTATGATTATAAGGCTCTGAGAGTCAAGGAATGTGAATTTGGGGTTTAATTCTGCCAGAAGTTCAATATTTAATCACATTGGATTACAACACTGTTTTGTTTCTCATTTGGGCGCCACTGTATTAGGATTCTGTCTCTGCTGCCTCCATGGAGATTTTTCCCAGAATTCCCTGGAGTGCACTTGCTTTTGACATCAGTTTTGCAGTAAATCAAAGTTTAGCTCATGTATTTATTAGATATCTGAGCTAGACGGGTACACCTTGTTTTATAATATCCACAGATCTTTTTTTTAATCATTTCTGGTTTTCAATTTCCTATTATCGTTTTTGACTCCAAATCTTTTGATCATGTTCTGGCTTTGACAAAATATTTCAGTGTCATTTGGTTTGACCCATTTTTGGACTTTCGGTTGTCCTATTCATTTTCATTTCCTTTTCTCTGTCTCTGGTGAGTTAGTATACACTGCTTATGAAGGCATTGTGGTATCATGAGCATCCTCACTACCCACTTTTAGTCCCTGTGAGGCTATTGTGGTACCGTCAGCAAACTCTTCCCAACCAATTGCGGTATTACGAAACCTTCAAAGCTCCCTTCCCACATGTCCGACACTTTTCCTACTTTGAAATCGTCTGCCTCACTGTAATAAGAGGGGCTACCAAATCAGAATAATAACCTGCATATGCATATTCTGTTTCCTCTTCTTAATTCTGCAAGCTTGCTCTGACTTCTGTATTCTCTGTCTTGGAGCATCTCAAAACTTTCCTATATTGTTTCATGGTCTCTCTTTAAATTCTCACTACGTCCTTTTTTCTGTTAAATTACTCATTTTCTATAGTAAAGCATGCTGTGCTGTGTATATACAATTAAAGGTGATCCATAATACCTAATTTCTTGGCTGCCAGGGGCCACAATTCAGTGCTGCTTAACATTTTTGGAATTCAAATTTGACTTTGCCCCCGGTGCCATCCATGTGCAATCTGTACGTTCCCTTTGTCTTCTCCCTCCGCCGAGGTCTAAAGGTTTACTTTAAACTAACTGTAATTTTACATTATTGACAACAGATGCACAGAGCCATAATAAAACAATTCCCGTTTTCTTAATAGATTCCTGTATCTCTCGGTGAGGCACCAGCAGCACAACACAATCCCTCATAAGAATTCCCGCAGTTTGCCTCTAAAGTTTGGGCAAAGCTCTTTCACAAGACTTCATCGAGCTGTCATCCTCCATATAATTACCTACTTCACGTCTTTGTGCTGCACATTAAGTACCCTGCGTTTGACAGTGCCAGCTTACTGTGACATTTTTGACATGTGGACCGATGCCAGCCTCTTCTCACTTAAAGCAGGCACATTGCCAGGTAAACGCTTCTCTGCTCAGTGGAATCTCCGAAACTGAAATTTACTTTTTTAATTAAAAAAAATCTAAGCGCTTGCAGTTTTTTTTTTCCTTCTTGCCTGTCATGCTTAACCTTGTCTCCATTCATAACAACAAAAAAACAATGTGTCATTCGAATATTTGTCTAGAAGTGCCACCCGCCTTTTGACGCTCCTCCACACATTCCCATCCAATCAGTCACATCATTTAATTTGATTCTCTTCTGAGATGCGGTGTTTTCTTACTGTTTTGGGAGGTTAGTCAGAAAACTGCAGAAAGCCAGCAGTCGTCATTCCAGTAGCCATATAATCAGGGTAGTTACTACTCTGAATCTGCATCCTTATGTAATTTGTAATTTGAAAGTTGCGTTTTATCTGTGGACTTATTAGAGTGCTTTGAGCCTATGCTGATTGATGTGCACTAAACAGAAATAACCTGAATATAGCAAACCCTGCAGTGTGGATGGCTTTTCTTTGTTCGCATTACATTATTGTGTGTGACTGTAGTTAATTTTCTTGTTTTGCAATCCTTCACCAACACTTACATGCCCTCATGGTACAACAGCCTAATACTAGTGGACACACGGTGCGTATTCCCATTGACTTACTCACACTCACCAGCCACTTTATTAGGTACATCTGTCCAACTGCTTGTTAATGCAAATATCTAATCAGCCAATCATATGGCAGCAACTCAACGCATTTTCGGAATATAGACCTACTCAAGTTCAAACTGAGTATCAGAATGTGCAAGAAAGATGATTGAAGTGACTTTGAATGTGGCATAATTGTTGGTACCAGACGGACTGGTCTGAGTATTTCAGAAACTGCTGACCTACTAGGATTTTCATGCACAACCATTTCTATGGTTTAGAGAGAATGGTCTGAAAAATGGAAAATTTCCAGTGAGCGGTAGTTCTCAGAGGTCAGAGGAGAATGTTCAGACTAGTCTGAGCTAATAGAAAGGCAACAGGAACTCAAATAAGCACTCGTTACATGCAGAAGAGCATCCCTGAACACACAAGATGTCTAACTTTGAAGCAGATGAGCTACAACAGCAGAAGACCAAAGTGAGTGTCACTCCTGTCAACTAACAACAGGCAACTGAGGCTACAGTTCACATGGGCTCACCAAAATTGGACAGCAGAACATTGGAAAAACATTGCCTGGTCCGATGAGTCTCAATGTCGGGTGTGACACTCAGATGGTAGCTTCAGAATTTGGCATCAACAACATCCATCCTGCCTTGTATCGATGGTTCAGACTTGTGGTGGTGGTGGCGGTGGTGTAATGATGTGGGGAATATTTTCTTGGCACACTTTGGCCCCTTAATACTAACTAAATGGCACAGCCTACCTGAGTATTGTTGCTGACTACAGTGTACCCATCTTCTGATAACTCCTTCCAGCAGGATGATGCGCCATGTCACAAAACTCAGATCATCTCAAACTGGTTTCTTGAATACGACAATAACTTCATTGTACTCAAATGACCTCCACAGTCAACAGATTTCAATCCAATAGAGCATCTCTGGGATATGGTGGAATGGGAGATTCGCTTTTTGGATGTGCAGCCGACAAATCTGCAGCAACTGCATGGTAGTATCATGCCAATATGGACCAGAATCTGCGAGGAAGGTTTCCAGCACCTTGTTGAATCTATGCCAGGAGGAATTTTGACAGTTCTGAAGTCAAAAGGGGGACCAACCCGATACTAGCAAGGTGTACCCAATAAAGTGGCCAGTTGTGTATATACATCGGCTTATCTCATCAAGGGGCGTGGTCTTTCATAGGAAGAGGTGTGTCCAAATGGAAGCATGAAAGCACATCAGTGTTTCCTCACAACTCCATGATCCCAAGTCTCCATTCACTGTGCATAACTAATTTATGTCCATGTGGATTTTCACAAGGTATTTCAAAGCTCTTGTTAGGATTAACCTTCTTCTTCTGACTGTAACTGCATGTTTAACTAAGCCATTCTGTAACATTTGTACCTAGCATGTTACCAAAGGAATGAGCTGTTGTTTGCATGTACGAAATGCTAAGGTTTGTCCGTTTATGGCATGACTACCTGTGAACTACTAGGGCCAGAACCTTGATCTTGGTCTTAATCAAAAGCATATGGCCTTATATTTTGTGTAATTAAAAAGAGAATTTAGGTAGTGGCAACCTATCAGAAGTCACCGTTCTAGGACGTGTACCCAACACCCGACTATTCTCTTGACCCCCTAGCAGTTCATAGCTCAGATGGACCAGTAGCGAGTGAGACATGACACAAAAAGATTCAGATTTTCCAAAACAGGAAATGTCATAAACAGATAAAATCTATGGACAAGACCTTCAGCAGCCTTTCTAGAAATGCCCCCTTGGTTTCTCCAGTCCACCAATGAAGCAATATACTGAGTCCATATGCGAAGACCACATCACTAGATTCACCATCTTCCTGGTGAACACCACAATTGCTTACTTCACTTACTCCATCCTAATGCTGTATCTCTAATAGCTGTGCCGACCCTAACCGGATGAAGGTCACATATCACCACTGCTCTGAACTCGGCCATGCCTCCAGCTCCTTCATTGTCACCTCTAGTGTGTCCACAGGGAGCTGTCTTTGTCACCTCCAGTTGGTGCTCAGCATGAAACCTTTACTCCTCACAAGTATCACACTCATAATTCCTCTTTCGCTAAACTGACCAATCACACCAAAGCCAGAATGACCAATCAGATTGCTCTGAGTGACTGGACACTCAGACCTTAGTGTTTTATTATATAGCAGATTAGTATTTTTATTGCTGTGCCATTTAGTTTATTTTTGATCATTGCCATTTTCTGAGTGTTGCTTCATGGTCGTCTTCATAGCGCTGGGTCATAACTTGTGATGAATAAATTGATTTGCAAGAAATTGAATTTGCAACTCAGTGTATAAATAAATTGTATTTCACTTCCAGTAAAATTCATGCCATTGACACAGAGAGAAAGATGTTTATTTACTGTCTGGAAGGGTTTATGTGCATTAATTCTTCTTGTCTGTAGACAGTCCACCTGCACTTCAGAACTGGTAGTCCACCTGAAGCTAAGCATGTTTGAGTCCAGCCAGTACTTGGATGGGAGACCACCTAGGTTGCTGCTGGAAGACATGTTGGTGAGGCTAGATGGGGGTGCTTACACTGTGGTCTGTGTGTGGACCCCAATGGTCCAGTGTAGTGATACTGTGCTGTACAATGAGATGTAAAACTGAGGTCATGACCATGTGGTCATAAAATGATCCTTGGGCATCCTTAGAAAAGAGTAGAGTGTATCCTGATGTTCAGGCAAAATTGTCCATCATGGCCTTGTCCATTCTGGCCCCCAAATCATCCTCTGTCTGTAATTGGTATCCCTCTCTCACCAGTTCACCACCTAACAGCTAATGTGTGGTGAGTGGACTGGCACAAGAATAGCTGCCATTGTATTATCCAGGTGGGTGCTACACATTGCTGGTGGCTTCCCGCTGTCTATGTAAAGTGCTTTAAGCAGTTTAGAAAAGCACTATTAAAATGTCAGGTGATTTTATTTTTTATTTAATAATTTATAACAATTTTTACTAATGTGTTTGAGCTACTGGACACCTGCATTTCCCTGAGGAGATGAATAAAGTATCTATCTATCTATCTATCTATCTATCTATCTATCTATCTATCTATCTATCTATCTATCTATCTATCTATCTATCTATCTATCTATCTATCTATCTATCTATCTATCTATCTATCTGCACACATAATAAATCAATGTGATGGACCCTTCAGCATCCGAGATTGTGGATATGCAAGGGGCTTCAGGTACTGAAGACATTAGCCACCCTTTCTAGTTAGCCTTTCTGTTTTTTAGCAAACGTTTCAGTGATTTCCTGGTTAATGATTTGTTTCTGGCTTTTGATTTCATCAATTCATCTCCTGTTCCAAACACCAAACCCAACATTGCTCAAGGCCCTGGCAGTACAGTGACATGTAGATTTTCAGTTGAGCTGTGAGATGTTCTAGTAGTATGATATCCACTTTGCCAGTTATGATGATAATCTTGATGATCGCAATTCTAAAGATGTGATGGTAACTAACGTGATACTGGAAGCTCCACAGCACTTGTAGTGTGGATATCCTAATCCTTATCTTCAGACATAAAGAAGCAGAAAAGGATGGCCACTACATGATGGCAAGTGAGGGCACTTTCTATGTACCAAATTTTCTAGTAAGAAAACACAAATGTCCTAATGCAATAAATGATGTTACCCCATACATTATTTACAGTACTTACATACACAGTGAGGGACATTTTGGAGGAAGTTTATCAAATGCAAACAGAAAACATGATGGTTCAAATATACTCGGCTATATTACCAGTACTTTCAGAATGAACACTTGACCACTGTGGGAATCCCTGGATCAAAACAACGGATTCTGCAGCAGTAGCCCATGCCACTTGATATTTGATTTGATATACTTTCCTAATCCCGGAGGAGAAATTGTCTTTTTGCATGACTTTTAGAGGTCAGAGCACAGGATCAGCCGTTGAAAGACACCCCGGAACAATTTTCAGTTTAAGGGCCTTGTTCAAGGGCCCAACAGAGTAGGATCCCTTCTGGCAGTAATGGGATTTGAACAGGCAACCTTCCAGATACCAGCGCGTATCCTTAGCCTCAGAGACATCAATGGTAGCTTAATCGCACCACCGAAGGTAACCAGAGTAGGAACACTTCATCCAGTCTTGCTCACAAGTCAGGGCAGATTATACTTCAAGTCAAGAGGGGTTATAGCTAAGTTATTTAACACACTTTAGAACATTACAGTAATCTAGACAAGAACAGGCAATTCCACCCAACAAATCTCGCCAGACCCATTCACTTCTTTCCTCCAAAATAACATCAAATTGAGTTTTGAAGGTCTCTAATGTCCTGCAGAGAGAATTAAAACAAATCTGAGTGTCATTATGAGTGAAACTGAGTGCCTCTTTGCCTTATTCATTGGTCAAGAGTTCTGTCTTCATTTCAAAAGTTTGAATGTGTTTCCTCATATGGACTTCTCCAATTTTCCTGAAATATTCTTTTAACAATATTCCTCAAAAATATGATGCGTTTTGCCAATTATGAGCATACGACTGTATGGCCTGACATGTGACACATATAACGTGAACACGGAAGTGTTTATATTGTTTGCTGTGGTTCAGCGTTGATCTCCATAGACACCCATTCTATCAAACACCATAAAAACATGACATTATTTTTTTTTTTCATGGCCTTCACTACAAATTACATATAAAACAATAAAATTTTGGGTGAAATATTCCATTAAGAGGCGAGATGATCAAATTGTTTACAATTATGAAGGCTTTCTCACACTTTGGCAGCAAGCACAATAAAAACAAATCACATTTGCTCTCAGCAACTTTTTTTTACGGGCCCCTCTGGGAACCCTCATCCTGAGAAAATATGCAGAAATGACAAATAATGGGATTTGATTTCACAAATAATGGATTTTAAATTCAGCAATTAGCCATCTTCAGCCTCATTATGTTCACTCTAGTGGTGACTTGATGAAGTCCAAAGAGTCCTTTTGTGAAATGAAGAACAGCCTAAAAAAAATTACAACAGGACGTCAACCTGACAGCAAATGAAAAAAGAGCCGTCTAGTAGCAGCCTGAAAGAGAGGCCCTGTTTGACTCCACTGGCATGAGCAAAAAGAATTGTGATGGTCTGAAGTAATGAATCAACAATCAATTGATCACTTATCTCTAATCAATTGCTCAGTAATCCTTTGAACGCTGATACTGGTCTAGCCTATCGATCACTGACCTGCAATGTATTGATCACTCATCACTAATCTGTTGAACACAGACCCTTAAAAAGCAAAATAAAAAGAACAGTTTCAGATCCCTCTAATCTCTCTAATTTCCGGAGGGTGGGATTGGACCGCATGTCTGCCTGGGGGTTGCCAACCGAGAAGCTAAGCTGTTTCATTGTGTGCTGGGTGCGACAACACGCTGTACCAGTGCATGCTCCCCAACCTAACCTGACCTGACCTCTAATACGTGTAAATGCTTCATTTAGCAAAAAATTTTCACAACCAGTTTGTGACTTCTGGTTTGACACAAGAAAACACAGCAAACCGGGAAACAACAGCTTGCTTATTTAATGGAGGAGTCAAATTAAAAGAAGAAACTGGGCCAGATGAAAGTTGCAGCCAATGCTTGGATAGGGCTGAACTTGAGAAGTGCTGCTGTAAACTATTGATGACTGACTTCTAATCTTCTGAATCCATTATTTATTTATTGAACACTGTAATCTACTGATCACTTAACCTATAGAACACTAATCTCTAATTTACTGATCCCCAATTTAGTGATTACAGTACAACTTCGAAATTCGTGGGGGTTACGTTCCTAGAGCACCCACAAATTGTGAAAAACCGTGATTATATGTGGTTAAAAAATGCCTATTTTTATAGTTTAAACCTTAAATATACCCCCAAAACCCTTTAATTTTATTGCAAACTCAGCTTATTACCTAAAAAATAAAGAATGTAAAGGTAAACCTGCATACTGTACTGCTATGTCTCCCGCAGTGCTAGAATGTAAAATACCGATGTTACCGCTATATGTACTGTAATTCATGCAAGCGCATTTTCATTATCATCTCTTAAACTGCCACATACTTGGGGGTTAATGCATCCCTGGATGCCAAATATTTTTTTGCTGCACTTTTTAAGTAAACGTCACAATTCACAAAGAAAAAGTGAAATTTTAATGAAACAAATTTTTTTTCATGCAAAGAGCATCACAATTACTGCAACACTGATCATTTTACACACTGCTAATGAACTGTAAAAACTATTTAAAAAACTACTGGAACAATATGTACAAGGTGCAACTGACGCCATGGATGAAATTCAGGAAATCACTGAGCCAACTGCGCTTGAACTGGCTGCACTCAAGCACACAGAGGTAAGCGCTGACGCTGGCAGGCTGGTCTAGTGCAGCGGCTCAATCCCAGAGACAGTGAGGCTGCAGTGCTGCTGGGGGCGGCAGTAGTCATGAGCTGGCTGCTCAACGAATGTACGGCACTGACTGATCAGCTCCGGCGTGCTGGCAAATTGCACTGGGAACTGACAATAGCTGGTTGCGGCATTCAATGACTGTATGTCGCCGAATATACTCGGCTCCTACTTGCTGGCAAATGGCACTGGGAAACGACTATAGCCGGTTGTGGAGGTTTAAGGGTTAAGAAGAACAAAACGGAAAACACAAGAATAGTCAGCTGGAGATGCGTCACAGGGCAGCAGTCAATCAGCAGCAAGGAGAAATTAATAACGCCATAGCAGTCCGGTGCCGCGAAGATTTACACCGTCGAGAATAAGGAGATTTATTTATTTTTATGGTGGAGATTCCTGGGATGCACCCAGCTTTGTCCTGACCTGCATGCACTTACAACAAAGCAAACCGGTAATTAAACAGCAAATAAAGAATGTAATGAAAAAAACGATACCACCCCTGTTCCCCTTACGACGATTACACATTAAGTACAACAAAGCACAAACAAAACACACACGGTAAAGTCCATGAAAAATGGCAACGGATGAAATGTAATGATGAAGATAGATAGTCCAGCGATCCACACATTGAATGGGAATGTAAAGATAGTCCTAACTGCTAGTTCCTGAAATGGTGAATAAGGGTGGACGGGTTCAGGAGTGCTCCTTTCTTCGCAGGATGGCCACGAATCCACTTACAGTTGTCATGTACACAGGCAGACGGCAGACAATCCAGACACACGAAACGATCCAGGACAAAATGAATAAGTACAGGTAACCCAACAGAAGGCAGGCAGACAGACAGGAACTTGAAGCACAAATTACAAAATCTTTTTTTTTTAAAAGTCGCGCTGACATCCTTTGAACCCAGCAACCCCTGCACCCACAGCAGAAGACCAATCGGAGCCACCGCAGGAACTGCTGGAAGTTACAGTTTCAGATTCTAGTAGAGTACGCTCTTGGATTGGCTACTTTCACCATCCCAAGCTGCGTTTTCCTCTACAGTTGCTTCCTGTTCTCTCTACAGTGCAGTATTGCCACGAAAAAAGCCATAAAAAATTGTGGAGGATATTTGCGGTTTCCGCTAACTTTTATTAGTTAGGTTCTAAGTAAAAATCCACAAACTACTGAGGCCACAAACCCTGAACTGCATCTTCGCAGGGGTCTACCGTACTGATCTCCAGTAGTGTCTCTGCATATAAGGCTAATGAGGCGCTGCCTCCCCCATCTCCCACCAGATGGTGCTGTTCTGCAAATATTAAATGATGTTGCATTCAGATGTCATCAGAGGTTTTGGAGCCCCGACTTGTGATGCTTTGTTTTCCCACTTCAGTGTGTTCATATGGATTACCATTTGGATTTTTCATAGAAACATGTGGTCATTAGTTTCTTACTTCATTAACAAAAAATAAAAATTAAAGACAAATAGCATTTGCTTTGAGAAAATAAACAGGAAACTAAACATATTAACATTGCAACACTTAACCCCAAATATGATTTGACCACTGATACTGCCTTTCAGGCTGACCAGGTTATAATTTTTTTTTTTTACACAGACAATTTGATAAACTTTATTTTTTCTTAATTGTCCAATTTGTAACACTGAGATTGTCAGATTTTTGACTTTAAACTCGTATTTGCTGTTAATCATAATCAAAATTTTCCATTTTTTTTTGTGATATGCTAAATACAATTAAAATACAAAAAAAAAAATCCTTTTAGAGCATGTGAAATTGTTCTTTATGCCAGAGACTTCCAGTCTGTTTTTATGTAGTTTGGTCAGGCCCTTTGATTTGCCGTGTTCTCGCTGTACCTTCGCTCAGGAGTGAGCATGTGCAGTCTGAATTTTGGAGTTCCATCTTTGGGATTGAAAGTTAGAGCCCTTTAAAGTGACCGATTCATTGATGTTTTGTGTCACAATTTAAAGGGTGTCTGAACGTTTGCATCACTCTACATTACATTGATGCAGTTGTCCTTATCGTGAATCGCCCAGTGATCAAAACTTGGAATATGAACAGAGATTTCTGTCTTCAGTGTTGAGCGTTTCCTGTTCTCTCTCTTTTAATCCCGTCCTTTGGTAATGTATAAGAATTTGCTGACAGATCTTCATTTTGAGTGATTTTTGTGGCAGTGTTCAGGTGATGTTTTATCATGACTGGATTTGGTAGCCTAAAGCATTGTGAAGCAACGTATTTTTTAACACGTTCCTTGGCATGACTGATCTTGACATGATACAACTCCTTCCATACAGCTCCTATTATGTTTTTCTCTGCTACATCCTCTGTTCAGACATTCACGCTGCCAAATCTAGCTCAGACGGCTCATTTGAGGTAAAAGACAACACCACCTGCACTTACTTTCCCCAACTCAATGAGGTTACTGATGGCCACGTCTTGTAGGTGTTGCTCTTTAAATAGTTGTTATCCTCATTCTTCCTGTCTCTCACACACATACACACCTTCTGCACAGCATCTCAGGAGTGCTTCGCCATTTCTCTTACAGGTCTGCTGATCTCTGATCCACAGGGCCTATCAAACACATTCAAACCCTTGACTGTTTTTATCATTTTATTGTCATTCAACACTACATCACAGTGGATTTAATTCAGCTTTTTTGACACCGAACAGCACATATTGGCTCTTTAATGTCAAAGTGAAACCAGATCTCTGCAAAGTAGTCTAAATTAATTACAAATATAAAACACAATCTCATAAGTATTCACCCCCTTTAATATGACACCGCTAAATCATCAGTTGTGCAGCCAACTGGCTTTAGAAGTCCCGTAATTAGTTCAATGGAAATCACTGGTCTGGGGTTTCAATGGATTGCAGTCTAAATGCACCTGATCTGGAAAGGCCAACTTGTTTTATGCCATTACCTACACAATGAAGACTACAGAACAGTCTGACCAACTGTGTGAAAAGGAGATTGAAAAGAACAAGTTAGGTGATGGAGAGAAGAAAATGTCCAAGTCATTGAATATCCTTTATAGTTTGGTTAAATAAGTTATTAAGAAATGGACAGAGTATGGCACAGCTGTAAATCTGTCTATAGCAGACCATCCACAAAATCTGACCAATCAGGCAAGAAGAAGAAGGAGGCCACCAAGACAACTATGAGAACTCTGAAGCTACAGTGGTTAAGATTGGGGAACCAATGCGTATAACACATCCCAGAGGAAAATCGGATGTGATCAGCAAGAAACATACCCCATTGGAGAAGATTTGTTTTCCAGCCAAACAACAACCCGAAGCACAAAGCGAAAGCTATGCAGAAATGGCTTCTGAACTACAATGTGAATGTCCTGGAGTGTCGGAATCACAGTCCAGATCTTAGTCTAATTGACTAAGACTGGACCACAGTGTGGCTGGACCACAGAAAGACTATTTGCTCACGATCAACGTGACACCTGACAGAGCCTGGCACTTCTACAAAGAAGAATGAAGAAAATGTCAATGTGGAGATGTGCAGAGCCCATGATGGAGAAAGAGAAACCTGTGGATATAGATGGCTGTCATGGCTGGTAAAGGAGCATCTACTGAATACTGACCTGAAGGGTTGAATACTTGTGAGATCAGCTATTTTGCATTTTATATGTATAATTTATTTAGACTACTTTGCAGAGTAGATGTTTAAAGCTGATCTTCCAGCTAGGATGGTCGATATCGCTGGGTTCACAGTTCTTGAGGTTGATCCTCCAATTAGCTGTGAACCACCCAGTCTCACTGAGATTGCACAGGTGGTGAACCAGCTGAGGGAAGGGAAAGCTGCAGGGATCTATGGTATCTGGGGTGATCTTCTCCAGGCTGGTGGTAAGCTGTCCTCCTGGAATTGCAAACAATCTTTGCTTCCATTTGGGAGACGGGCATCATCCCAGCTGACTGGAAAGTAGGACTAACTGGAAAGGGAAGGGTGATCTCCCAGATTGTGGCAACTACAGGGGGGTAACACTGCTCTCAGTGCTGGTTAAGGTCCTAGCTTGGGTCATCCTCAATTGGATCCATGATCATTTGCTCACCTACCAGTGACCATAGCAGTCTGGTTTTAGGCCTAAGAAGTCTACCATCAACTCCTTCTTAGCACTGAGGGTTGTCATGGAGCACAAACACAAATAACGGCAGAGTTTCTTTGCAGCCTTTGTCGATTTTCGCAAAGTGTTCAACTTAGTTGATCGAGCTGCCCTGCGGGACATCCTAAGACTTTGCTGGATATCATGGCCAGCCTGTACACTGGTACTGTAAGTGCTGTACAGAGTGGATGCAGAACCTCTGAATTTTTCCCAGTTGATTCTGGAGTTTGTCAGGGGTGTGTTCTTGTTCCTACTCTGTTCAATACTTGCAGTGTAGGCTCGTGGGGTCCAACAGCTGTGGGGCATCTGTTGGTGAAGAAAGACTCACTGATCTTGACTTTGCCAACAATGCTGTTGTCTTCACGGTGTCAATGGAGGCACTGATCAGGGCTCTTGAGAGGTTGAGTGAGGAGTCTGAGTGTCTGGGTGTCTGGGCTTGCGAGTGTCCTGATAAAAAACAAGATCCAGGCCTTTAATGACCTCTTGGGCACAGCCATCGGCAGTGTGTCTGTCATCAGAGAGAGTATCGACTTTGTTGAGAGGTTTACTTACCTCGCCAGCGACATTTGTGTCTCTGGTGACTCTTCCTACGAAGTCAGTAGACATGAGGTCGCTGGAAAGGGATATGTGGCATTCCCAAATCTTTAGAGTCCTGGTACATCCTGTTTTGCTATATGGTTGCGAGACATGGATGGTAATCAATGACCCGAGATGAAGACTGGACTCCTTTGGTACTGTGTCTCTTCAGATAATCCTTGGGTACTGCTGGTTTGACTCTGTGTCAAATGAGTGGTTGCTCATGGAGTCCTGAATGAGGCACATTACCTGTATTGTGAGGGAGCGTCAGTTATGGCACTACAGCCATGTGGCGCGATTAACAGGGTGATCTGGTTCATAGGATCCTCATTGTTGAGGACCAGAGTGGCTGGACCAGGCCAAGGGAACATCTGTGTAATACCTGGCTGCGGCAGATAGAGGGTCATTTCCAGGGGGATTGGACTGCCAATCTGGGGGGTTGCCAACCAGGATCCCAAGCTATTTTGTTATGTGGTGTGTGCCGCAATATGCTATACCAGTGCATCCTCCCCGATCTGACCTGACCTGACTTTGCAGAGATCTGTTTTCATTTTGACATTAAGTAATCTTTTTCTACTGATCAGTGCCAAAATGTCCAATAAATGCATTGCAATTCAGTATAATAATAAAATGCACTGTAAATATAAGATACTCAAATCTGAACTAATCCGATTCAAATAAATTCTGCCAGTGAGGGGAACAAGGTAGGGCACAGCCCTGGAGAGGGTGCCAGTCCATTGCAGCGCCTACTCATTCCCACACCCTCACATGCAGTTGTGAAATCAGAAATTAACTTAAACTTTGGATGTAGGAGTAGTGAATCCTGGTAGGCCGGGGAAGAACATTCAGACTTCAAACAGATTACGAGCATGTGCAGGATTCAAACCGGGGCATGAGATCTTTGAAGATGCAGCAGTCACAACAGGCACCCTGCACTGCCAAATCTATTTTCTACTGAATCACTAATTTATTACGACTGATCTTTGATCAACCCAATCACTGAGGTGTAATCTGTTGATCACTAATCTTCTGCAGATTGGCCTCCTAATCAATTGAGTCCCCTCTCTATTGATCACTAATTTCTAACCTAATGATTTCTGATGTATTGAATCACTTATCTCTTGATCGCTGATCTCCTCCTCCAGCCTATTCTTTAATCCTGTTATGTGAAGTGCTTAGAAATTGTTCTATGACAGCGCTCGCCATGACAGGCTCAAATAAAAGCCTGATCCTCTGTAATACTGACAGCTGCTCTTCCTTTTTAACGTGTGCTGCCTCATGGCTCTTCTCTTTTGCAGCTGCCTCAGCTTAACAAGTCTCAAAGGAAACAGAAAAACCTTGTCAGTAGAGCCAATTAGTCGCCATTTATTGAGCCAAGCGGGCCAGCATGCCAAAAATGTCATAATGGTGAGTCAGATACATCGGGGCATCCTGTGAAAGTGTGGGAAGCTGCCTTCACCCATGAAAAGCGACGTTTGGAATGAAAGTGAATTCAGATATGTGCTCCAAACACCCACTGAAGCACGCGGCCACTTTTATATACGTAGCATCGTACATGGTGAACATCTAAAGTAGGCACTGCTATAGACAGTTTGTAAAGTATCACAGTTAGTCAGTGTTGGGTTGAAACATGTGGCCAGGGACGGGGCTGTAGTGGTGCCAAAAACATAGTCTGATAAACCTGTGCGACCCCCATTTAAATCCCGGGCTCGTCACTGTGACTGAGAACTTGAGGACTGTGGCTGTCCCAGCTATGTTTGGAGGTCCTTCTGTTTCTACTGACCCATCCCATGTCATAAATGTTAGGCTGACTGGCAAGTTGTCCTTGTGGACATCTGTGCCCTCTGACTGACTGGTGGCCTGTCCAAGGTGGCTTCCTGTTTTGTACCTGATGCTTGCAAGACACACTGGGGCTCCTTGAGACCTAAGAATGGGAGAATTCGAGTTCAAAGAACGAATGAAAGAATAACGCAAAGTACTGGTGGTTTGAGAATGTTTTTTATTGAATGATAATTTAAACTGCAGTACACTTGTAAGTTAAATGTCCATTCTCCATAGGAAAGAGCGTAAGTGCGTGTCTGTTTGTGTTCCATGAAGGTGCAGTGGCAGGAAAGAGCCCAGTCAGTACAGTGACATGTAGATTTTTAGTTGAGCTGTGAGATGTATGATGAGATTGTTCTAGTAGTATGACACCCACTTTGCCAGTTATTATGTGACGGTAACAAACATGATACTGGAAGCTCCACAGCATCCTCATCTTCTGATATAAAGAAGCAAAAAAAGGGTGGCCACTAAATAATGGCAAGCGAAGGCACTCATAAAGCCTTTCTCATTGGCCCACTCTGTTTTGTAGATCCTCTTTTTAAATTTTATTAACCGACTAGCCATAGTAGCTGTTGAAGACAGGTTATAGAATAATTTAAGAATATTTGTTATAACTTGCCCTACATGTACTTTCAGTGCCTTTCCTTGTGATCACATGTGTCTGAGCTAGGGATCCCTCTCTCGAGCGTGTGCCCATAAAGCCTGCTTCTCAGAATCTGACATTGTTTTCAAGATGTCTGTCTCACCTTCTGTCTGGATTTATACTTTCCGTCTTTGAAGGTGACACTCTCAGCGTGAACCTCTGGCGTAGCAATGGATTGTGCAGATTGTGCAAAGCACAAGGGCCTACAACTTTGGGGGGCCCGCTCAGGGTCATATAGATTTTAAAAAATATATATTAATAAATAAAACAGCAGTTTCACAATCTCGAAGCAGTGGCTTCAACGTTCAATGTCTTGTTACCATCAACTCTGAACCTCGATGGCTGACGATGATTGTATGCTGCTGCCGATCTTCTTGTTGAACGCTATAGCACCGACATTTCGCTGGCGTCTTCCGCTCAATTGTTGTCATTTTGTGCAGGTTTTCAATTCATCCTGTTTGTCATCTGTTTAATTGTGTACCTTAGTATGGCTTACTGTGCATTAGTGTCACTACCGTGAGGATCTGTGAGCATGACCACTTTATGATGTCTGTTCTCTCAGAATTTGTGCAAAACAGGTCGATTGTGTAGTAGTATCCTGTCAGCCGGTGTTGTCATTTGAATTATTTACAAATTGAAATGACTTCATTGTATAGCACAGAACAGTTTCTACTTTCTAGCGTAAGTTACATTTTAATCATCTTCTTTCACAAAGTTGTCTTGGAAAATGAACAAGTCCACATTTTACATAGATGTATGTACTACCCACACCTCCCACATTCCATTCCCAAAATTTAGTTTATTTTTGCTAAGTTACAGTGGCTGTAATAAAGCGATTTAAAAAGTGTGTGATCTGATAGTGACGCGGTCGCAGATGCCACTGCCCAGCCAGCCCCTACGAATAAAGTACTTAGAGTTATATTAGACAGGAAGGGCTCACCTCAGGGCGATGCACAGGGGCCTTCAGCAAGTTAGCTGCGCCACTGGCGTGAACCTTTACTCCTCATGCGTGTCGCACTTCCACTTTCATTGAATCACCAAAAACCAATCAGAGCAAAGCCAAACTGACCAATCAGATTGCTCTGAGTGACTGGGCACTCTGACTTTAGTGTTTTATTATATGGTAATTACTGCATGCATGCATTTTAATGTATGCCTCACTTCACTTGAATATCAATTTAATTTAATCCTACACAGCAAAATTTTCAGTGTTACTTAACTATTAAAAAGTATTGGGAAAGTACATATGGATAACAATTTTACTGCATAGGTTTAGAAAATAAGACTGACTTAAAATTACTACACAATCTCAACCACTGAAAACATCTGATGTTAACAGGAGGCTATCAGCTAGAAAGCTGCTGAATTTACTAGTCACGCAGGTAGAAGGACACGGCAAGATAAGTGTGAACAACGCCACAACAAACAACAGCCGTTTTAGGTTTTATTAGCAAAAGGAAACTGTACATGTATACTGCCAACCACAATTCCAAAAGAGTTGGGACATTATGGGAAATGCTAATAAGAACATAAAATGAGCCATTTCAAAATTCACCTTGACTTGTTTTCAAACAAAGAACATTATGTGGGAGAAACTGGACAAACACTCCACCAAAGAATGAATTTACACAGGTTTGACATTAGAACATTAGAACAATGTGGATGGGAACAGGCCATTCAGCCCAACAAAGCTCGCCAGTCCTATCCACTTAATTCTTCTAAAAAAACAGCAAGTCGAGTTTTGAAAGTCCCTAACGCCTTACTGTCTACCACCCTACTTGGTCTCTTATTCCAAGTGTCTATCGTTCTTTGTGTAAAGAAAAACTTCCTAATGTTTGTGCGAAATTTACCCTTATCAAGTTTCCAACTGTGTCCCCGTGTTCTTGATGAACTCATTTTAAAATAACAGTCTCGATCCACTGGACTAATTCCCTTCATAATTTTAAACACTTCAATCATGTCACCTCTTAATCTTCTTTATCTTAAACTGTAAAGGCTCAGCTCTTTTAATTTTTCCTCATAATTCATACCCTGTAGTTTTCTAGTCAGCTCAGTCGCTCTTCTCTGGACCTTTTCTAGTGCTGCTATATCCTTTGTGTAGCTTGGAGACCCAAACTGCACCCAGTACTCCAGATGAGGCCTCACCAGTGTGTTATAAAGCTTGAACAGAACCTCCCGTGACTTGTACTCCACACATCAAGGCGCTATATAACATGACATTCTGTTAGCCTTCTTACTGGCCTCCTGAACACTGTCTGGCAGTCGATAGCTTAGAGTCCACTATGACTCCTAAATCCTTCTCATAAGGTGTACTCTCGATTTTCCGACCGCCCATTGTGTATTCAAACCTAACATTTTTACTTCCTATGTGTTTTACTTTACATTTACTGACATTAAATTTTATCTGCCACAAATCTGCCCAAGCCTGTATGCTATCCAAGTCCTTCTGTAGTGATATAACAGATTTGAGATTACCTGCCAATCCACCCATCTTGGTGTCATCTGCAAACTTAACCAGCTTGTTACTTATATTCCTATCTAAATCATTTATATACTAAACATTAAGCCCGTTACAGTAATGGGCGCTAGAACAGTAGTGCATAAACATTAGTAGGAACAGTCTATATTAAATGGCAAGGGACCTTGACCTCATTCTGTTTGTTGTCTTAATTTTTTTTGTTAAAAATATTTTTGCAAGAAGCTTAAAGTAAATAATAAAAGTAAAATAGAAATGTATATGACAATACAGTAAGTATAATTAATATTGCCTTAGTGTAAAACTATAACAATCTGTAATACACAATATCTGAAGAAGATATTTAGGAAAATGTTTTTATTTTTTTACCTCAGGAAATTTTTCAATAAAATTTCATTATAGACAAATTTTTTTGTAAACACTCTTGTTCAGGACCATCTACAACGTTGACAACAACATCTGTAAAACTTCTAACTCTTGATAATGCAACATATAACTGACCGTGGCTGAATACTGGTTCTGGCAAGTAAATGGCAAATTTTTCTAAGGTTTGCCCTTGAGCTTTATTAATTGTTATGAAAAAGGCTAATGTAACTGGAAATTGTCGCCTTCTTATGGTAAAGGGTAAATTAGTAGAGGATAGAGCCAGATCAATACGGGGAATATTCTGACGCTCATTTTCTTTTTTACAATCGATCTATTTGCTCGTATTTTTCTTTGTCTTTCAGCCTTTCCTTTGTTGATGTTTCCCTGCTGAGCTGACCGTTCTTCCAGGAGATTTTGCTTATATCCGATTTGAGTGTCTGTGTCTTTTGTCCTACTTGACGTGTCCTTTTTTTTGGGTGGCATTTTGTTAGTAGATAGTTAGTTAGTAAACATGCACGGGGCAGTATGTGTGGCATCTCCCCAGCAATGGATTTTATGTGTGCGTCCGTGACTACCTAATCAGCACTCTCCCCAGCAATGCTGTCCTTTATTTGCTTATCATGCACGGCCGCGGCTACGCCATTCACTGTGTGCTCAGCTTCCAGTGTGTGTGCATCGACGATGCCGGTCGTGTGTGTCGTACCAAGCCTCGCGCATGCGCACTTCACTAAAAGACACACACACACGGACACCTGGACGCACACAGGGGTTTTATTAAAGAGGATATTAAAAATAGCAGTGGCCCCAGCACTGTCCCCTGCTGGACACCACACTTAACATCGGCCAATTCTGAAGAGGTTCCTTGCACCAGTATAAGACAGTATAAAGATGAGGTATTGCATATTTTACCTAATTACCTGCATTGTTTTTTTGAAGATATACATATACAGGTATTCAGAAATTGATCCCTGCAACGCCTTTACAAAAGCTGGTACAGAGATAGCTTGGGACTAAAAACAGAAATGACAAGTTCACAAACAGGTGAGGCACTCATGATCAAGTTTAAGTGCCTTGAGCATGGGAAGGGTACTATATACAGTAAATAAAATGTATTCATTTATTATTATTAGTAGTAGTAGTAATAGTGGTAGTAGTAGTAGTATATTTAAGAAGAATACAAGAACCTTCCAGAAAAAGCCTAGTCCTTCAAGAGCAAGGATAGCAAGGACAGGTCAAGGCTCACCAATCTGACAATAGATGCGTCAGTGAATAATCCAGCACTTTGACAACAATGTTCCCTGAAGACAAATCAATAGGAATTTTACCGTTTCACGATATAATTTAATGATTCAAGGAATCCTGTGAGATCTCAAAGCATAAAGAGCAAGGCCAAAAACTATTTCTGAATGAGTGTGATTGCTGATCTCTCAGACATCCCTGTCTTAAAAAACCGTCATGTATCGGGAATGGAGGTCAGGACATGGGCTCAGGAATACTTCTGTAAACCTTTGCTATTCACCACCATTCACCACTGGATCCAGAGATGCAAGTTAAGGCTTCACTCTGTAAAACAGAAGCCATACACCAACACTGTTCAAAAGTGCTGTTGACTTCTCTGGGCTCGGTCTCATCTGACATGGAAAGTTGTACAATGGAAGCATTTTTGTGGTCCGATGAGTTGATATTTCAGAAAATTGTGTTGTGTTCTCCAGATGAAAGAGGAAAAGAACCATCAGTGTCAGGTCCAAAAGCCAGCATCTGTCATGGAGTGTCAGTACCCACTGGCATCTGATGTAGAATGACATGCACAAACTTTGGAGCAGGAAATGCTGCCATCCAGATGCCATCTTTTCCAGAGTCATTAATGTATTTTCCAGCAGGACAACAACAAATGACATTCTATCCGGAATACAAGTTGGAATGGGCAGCCGGGATGCTTACCCAGCCGGGACACTTACACAAGGGAAGGACCAGGGGTATGAGCTTGCCCGGGGCAATACTTCTCATGGGCTGGCAGAGGCCAGTCCTCTTGGCTTGCTACACTGCCTCAGAGCAGGGAAGCTCAGTCCTGCTGGGGCTCATGGACACCGCCAGGGGGCGTGTGGAGAACGGCTGAGCCCTCCTGTGCAGTGCTGCCGTCTCACCCAGAAGTTCAGCTGGGGGGTGATCACAGATCAGCTGGAGCACTTCTGAGTCCTCTATAAAAGGAGACAGCTGCCACAACTCAGCGAGCCGGAGTCGGGTGGGAGGAAGACTGAGCTTGCTGGGAGAAGGAGTGGAGCCAGCTAGTGACTGAGAACTGTGGCGATTGGTGCATTGTATACTGCTGCAGAAAAGAAATTAAAGGTGTGTTTGTGTGACAAAGGCGTGAATGTCTGTCTGTGGTCTGGGCTGGTCTTTTAAAAAGTGCATGGGTGCGTACGCGGAGAGCGCAACACTAGACTGGCCCGTCTGCAGTCGTAACCTACCTTTGACTGAGAATGGGAGACACACTGTGAACTGTGCAGCTGACAAATTGCAAAATGGTTGGATGACGAAAAGTTCTGCTTGTTCAGCTTAGCCAACTTATGCTTTCAGTGTCCAAATGCTTAACATATGTCATTGAAAAAAAAATGGTGATGTGATGCAGTCATAAACACTTGAATGACCAGACTTTTCTGTAGAGTGATACAGTTATCTGATTTGACATGAGTGCAAGTTAAAGGTAAAACATCAAATAATGTGTTTCTGAAGTGTTTTCAGCTTAGTGCAGGGTGAATAGAATTTATAAATCATTCCATTTTTTTATTAGCAATTTCTATACTGTTTCAATTTTTTCAAATTAGAGCTGCATGTGTTTATGTATAGATATACAGTATGATAGGCTTATAAATGGATGGATGGATCTTTTAATTTATTGCGACTGCCACTAGAAGAAACCCTGACGACCCTCTGATGCTAAGTAATAGTGCTGAACTACTATGACAATATGCAATTTCTCTTTCATTTGTCCCAGTCTGAATTTTATTTTCAGATGCGTTGATGGGCTGATGGCCCCAGGGGTCAACCGTAATACACTTCCTTCAGTACTTCCTTAATTTTCAAGCGCTGCGGTACTGTGTGCTTCATATCATCTGCAGTTAATTTTAGTTTAAAATAAATGAGGCTTATTCCAGTAATTTGCCAAGCAGATTGTCTGAGTAATTACTTTAAATGATTTTAATTATCAATTAAATCAGTATAATGAACTAATGAGTGGGTGATAGTGAAACATTGTGAAGGTTATTTATGGGATCTTTTAATATTCACTCAGCAGCACAAAGCGGTGGTTAAATGACAAGCCATTTGTGTTGTGGGGCACAGCAGGGTAGAAATATAACCCACAGTCAGTGGGCACTTTATTAGGCCCCCCTATATAGTGAACAATATACATACAATATATATAATTATATATAGTAATATATAATATATAAAAACAGGATTGGGCAAAAATAGGGTTATAGTTATTCATATGCAGGTCAGGTTATGATTATTATAAAAGCTTAATTAACTCAACAGCTTTATTAACTCGAGTGAATGGCACAATAGCACAGTGCACTTACTGTAGGCACAATCTCATAAGTGCTGAAACTGCCAGCCTTCTTTATTTACACATTATTGTAATCTACTTGCTAATAACAATAAGAAGAAGAAGAAGAAGGAGAGAAATAAGAAGACAAATGAATGATAAAAAAATTAATAAATTAATAATAAAAGAAGAATAAACTCTGTGTTTCATGTTCTCACGAATGTAAACCTAATTTTGCTCACCCCTGTATATATACTTTATATAGTTATGTATATTGTCCACTCTGTAGATAAAGATGTAGATATACTAGGGGACTTTGCCCCCTGCTCGCTTTGCTTGCCAACCCCCGGGCGGGTGATATGTGTTTGCCACTCTGCCGCTCGCGTATGGGGAAGCAGATGTACAATTTAAACAGATTGTTATTTTCATGGGAACTGTTACATATGCATAATAGAACTAACTATTTTACATTAAAGCGAGTAATTAACCATAGTAAAAAATAGTAAAATGTAATAAATTGAAAGAAAATTATGTTTCATGTTGCATTAGAGGGATTCTTTGCGTTATGCGTTTTTGTTCTGTTTGGCTTTGAAATTAACGCACAAATACTTACACTTTTACTGTAAAACGTCTGTAAAAACAATATTTGGGATTAACTTTTCTTCAATATTGTATTGAATTTTGATTCCGTGTTTGGACTTATATCATGACAACGCAATGTATGACTGCCGTGAGTGAATATTGTTTCTTTCTCTCTAATAAATAAACCGACTTTTTCAAATGTTTGTCTCTGTCATTTATTAATTGGCATAGCAAAAGCTATTCTAACGGGAAACTGTAAATTTTTTAATATGAACGGCATATCAAGATCTTCTTTGGTGTCTAATGTTATCTGTGGAAGATGAACTACATTACCTTTCTTGTTGCCTGTTAAAATTTTACATGTCAGAATTAGTCGACCAATTTTGAATACAAATGATCTTATCCTATTGCACAGCCCATCACTCAGACATAAATTACGCAATAACATTACGATACATCCTTCTGTCAACAATAATTCGGCAGGTGGAAGACCGGACACTGTTAAAGTTTGTGGATATTCTATGAGATATTGTAAGTTGATGTTTTCATCTTCCACACCACCACCACCAACTGTTTCAGCATAGTCTATTGATACACATTTAACTAATTTGTCATGTAACCGATCAACAATATTCGCGTTAATTCGTTTGACTTCATTGTTTCTTGGTGCTAGGATTGCCCATGTACTAATGTTGATAACCCTTCGGGATGAAATTCTTAATAAGTCTTCTTTTATTGGGAAGTTAAAGTGAGGGAAATGTAAAAATTTATAAGAGCTGAGAGCAGAGGAACTGTGTCTGTCAAAAGCATTCACATGAATGAGAGGTGAGAGGACCGTTGGTGTGGGCCGTTAACCGGAAATGGTTGGCGGGAATTGAAAAAATCTCTTGGCAATAGTCTTGTCTCGTCTCAAGATTTTCTTTTATAATAGAGAGATTTATATCTACAGTGAATTCAGAAAGTATTCAGACTCTTTCACCTTACATTTTATTGTTGTGGTAGATTTAATTTCAGATGGATACATTTGCCATTTTTGCTCATCAGTCTACACTCGTTAACTTATACTGACAAAGTGAAAACATGTTTTCAGAGATTTATTAAAATCAAGAACCAAAATCTTTAATTTCTAAAGGTACTAAGACCCTTTGCTAGGACACTCCAAACTATGCTCAAGTGCATCCCATTGGCTTTAATTTTCCATGTGTTGAGAATTTGCTTGGAGTAGAAATTTGGCAAACTGAATTGGTTGATCATTGTTTGAAAAGGCACACACCCGTGTTAAGAAGGTTCACAATTCGCATGGCATGTCACTACAAAGACTAGGGCATGAAGTCAAAGGAACTCTCTGTAGACCTTCATGATCAAACTGTGGTGAAGCCTCAATCAGGGCAAGTGGATAAAACCATTTGTAAAGCTTTGATTTTTCCCAGGCAAGAAGAAGTTTGGAACCACCGGGACTCTTACTGGGAAAGGAGGACCTTGGTCAGGGAGGTGATTACAAACCAGTGGTTACTCTGTTAGATGTTTCAGAAGTCCTCTGCTGAGAAATGAGAACCTGTCAGAAGGATAACCTTTTTAGCAGCAATCAGGCATTTGTGTTAGAGTGGCTAGATAGACACCACTCTTCAATTAAAGGCATATGACAGTTTAATGGACTCTGAGAACACGAGGAAAAAGTCCTTCGGTCTGATGTGACAAATAATTGAACTCTTTGGGCAGAACTCCAAGCAGTATGCATGGAGAAGATCAGAAACTACTTATTACCTGCTTTATTCCATCCCTTTGGTGAAACACGGTGGTGGCAGCATTATGCTATAGGGATGCAGGGTCAGGGAGACTGGTCAGAATTGAGGAACTGATGAATGCAGCCAAATACAGAGAGGTCCTTGAAGAGAACCTCTTTCAGATTACCTTCAACTGGGGTGACAGTTAAACTTTCAGCACAGCAATACATCTAAAAGAAACCTGGAGTGGCTTCAGTGACAGGTGTCTGACTGTCCTTGAGTGACCCAGTCACAGCCCGGAATTAAACCCATTTGAACATCTGTGAAGACCTGAAGATGGCAGTTTAGAGACTCTTCTAATCCAATCGAATGGAGGATCTGCCAGGAAACAGAGGATAAACAGCCCAAATCCAGGTATATAAAGCTTGTGGATGCTTACCCAAGAAGACGCAAAGCTGTACTTGCTGACAAGGGGGCTTTTACAAAAAATTGAATCAAAAGAATACTTCATTTGAAAAATGATATAACTTTTTAAAAAGTGCTCCATGTACTTTACAGTTGTGTCCAATAAAAAAAAATATTTTCATGTATAAAGGAGAGAAAAAAGTTTAAGAGAGAATTCAAGGCAATAGTGACCAGTGCTGCACAGTGGCAAATAACTATCTATGCAAATAGAGAAAATAAAAAATCTCATGTTACTGACTGGCAAGTTAGAACATTTCTTTCTTTTTAAATTTTATTTCTTTTTAGCATTCTGGTGCGTCGCCAGACCATAGTGTGTTACTGAACTTTTCAATGACACTCTGACAGGCTTCTTTTGCATCATTCTGTTGCTGATGTAACTCATCACCATTGTATCATCAGCACCATGACCGTTTTATGCCAACGTACTGCAAATTGCCTAACAAAAAGCTTTAGTGTATCAGCCTGCCATGATGGAGCACCAGCTCTCCATACGGACGGCCCCAGCAGACACTACTAATACAATCCATTTCGGCCTGTCAGATTGTTACACTAAACAGCAAATGCCCTGCTTCACCTTTACTGCTTAGTGTCCCCCAGGGTAAAGAATCAAGAAAGCAATACCTACTGGAGAGCTAAAAAAAAACAAAAGTATTAATCTGCTCATTAATAAACTTTTCACCTTCAATTATTGATAAATCACCCAACTAAGTGGGAAATGACTGAATCAAACAATTAGGTAACTAGTTTGTTTATTGTTTATTTTGGACAAATAATCAGTTATGTGATTATTGACTTATTCAATTACTTCATTAGCCATTTAATTTTAATTATATAGTGAATTAATTAGTTAATGAATTCAGTAACTAATCAAGTGTTTCACTTACTAATTATGAAATTTAAACTTCATCAAGAAATCAATGGGTCACTTCAGTGCCAGTCAAAGCCCATTTGAAGCCCTAATCGGAAAGGGAGGTCAGCTCCCCTCAGTGTCAGTATTAGACATCGATGACCGGTTTGGGGGGGCCCTCCTCTGTGTCGAGAGTGCACCCCTTCAGTTACATAACCACCACCCTGCTGTATACATAATAAGGACTTTACAGACCACGCGCCTATTAACTTTCATAAACGGCACTCCTAATGAACTGACCAGCTCAGGCATGCAATCACCATTCTGAATTGTTTGGTGCAGGTGCAATATCCCACCCCCAGCAAGATGCCACCTATGTCACCCATGCCTAAATCCGCCAGCAGATCACTTATAGTCTTAAAAATAAAGGAGCCAGAGTGGTTCTTCAGAGTAATTCCTTAGGGGAATCCTTTTTGGTTCCCAAAAGAGCCATTCACAAGAAAGTTCCAGAAAGAACCTTAATTTATTTAGTTCTGTAAAAGGCTCTACATATAACCATGAATCAGTGTTAATTGATTTATTTAATAATCAATGTGTTCCTAATTTTTAAAGGACTCTTGCTGCATATAACACAAGCTAAGGTGCCAGAGTGCTTGTTCAGAGTGATTCCATAGGAGAACCATTTTTGGTTCCCAAAAGACTCACCCACACGAGGAGTCCAAAAAGAACCTTAACATGTTTAGATCTGTAACAGGCTCCATCCAGTAAACAGCAATGAATGAATGGGAACAGATTTGTGAAATACCAAGGGGTCCTGATTTTTAAAAGCACTGTTGCTGAATATCTCCAGTAACACAGGCTACGTTCAGATTTTCTTAGATCTGTTAGTGTCCTGTGGCCTACTATACATAACAAATTTTGGAATTGTTTTTCTACATATTAAGAAGATTTTCAAAGCACAAAGAACCCAATTCATATGCAGAGAACCTTTGCCAGAATGAAATGGTGATTTGCCAAGCAATGGCTCTACAAGAAACCACACAACCCTGTAAAGACCCAGAAGGTGCCATTAAAGAACCAGGATTTTTAAGAGTGTATCCTGTTAGGTCCACTCTACTATACATTAAAGATTTCTGCTTTGTCCATTGTCACACACCCGTGACTAGGAGGGAGATGAAACGACCATGTGAAGGTAATTCCACACCAGGCCAGGGGGTGGTGGGGTACACTAAACCTAATTCTGTTATCTCTGCAGACTAAACACAGGAAATCTGGTCTGATTCCACATCGGTGATGCCACTTCCGGGTCTGATGCCAAGAATTACGTCACTTCCGGTTCCAGCAGTAAGGACAACATCATTTCCAGTTCTGGTGCCAAGATGACGTCATTTCCACTCCGGACTCTTTAAAACCTCCGTCTTTCCTGCTTAATAGCAGATCGGTTCAGGACTCAATTCCATGCACATGAGTGCTATTTCGAAATCCTTTTTTAGCTAGACCTTTTTGTGTGAGTCTGTTCATTTCACAACACATATTAGGAATCTTTTCAAAGCCCAAAGAACCCACTTCATGTGCAAACACACCCTTCCCAGCCAAAAAGTGTTTTCTATTAAGCAATGGCTCTACGAGGAAGCACACCACCCAGTAAAGCAGCATTAAGGAGCCAATACTCTTGAGAGTGCAGCTACCTAAGCTCATGACTCCACACGTACCATAGGGGATCAGTGACACCCCTCCACCAAAGTTTGCCTCTGTCTTTTCTCTCTTTTTCCAGCTGACGCCAGTCTTTTTGTTCTCCTTCTATGTTGCACTTGAAGGTGTTTCTTGGTCTGCCTTTCTTTCTTTTCCACTTAGGATTCCAAGTCAGAGGAACTCACGGTTTATCCAATCCAGCCTACATTTCCTTGGTGACTCACTTTTGTCTTTCCTTTTGCCACGGGTCTTTGTTCCTTTTTTTGTCAGGCCACCATCCTTCACAGCCTTTTGTTGATAACAGATTGGATCCTCTGTTGGATCCTTTTGGTCATTCTCCATGTTTCTGCACCAGATTATTGAATTGCTTTGATGTTAGAACTGAAGACCTTCAATTTTATTCAGTTTCAAAATACCTTGAGGACTAAATATTATAAGGTGACACAAAAGCCACTCTTGCCTTCTCCAATCTAGTAGTGACATCTTAATATTCATTATGCTTCCCAGGTATGTAAAGCAGGCCACCTGTCACCTTCTCTCAGTGTGTTGTCATTTTTGGTGTTCATTCTGATATTCGATCCAATTTTGATTGATGTGGCTGCCATATATTGACTGTAATTGTATGAAGGAAGGGCTATGTCAAAAGCAAAGTTGAAGTCATCTAGCTGTTTCCACACAGTCCACTGTGCCCCATTCTTCTTCTCTGCTATGGTTGATTTCATGATCCAATTGGTCACCAGATGGAGCAATAAAGGCATCAATGTGGCACTCCACTGTTGACTTCAATAGCTGGCCTGCATAGAGCACCTTGCAAGATGTTCCCTCATAGGTGTTCCCTATGAGTAAAATTCATTTTTCTGGAATTCCATAGAGTCTCAGGATTTTCCATGAGGTTTCCTCATCTATATTGTCAAATGCCTCCTCGTAGCCAATAATCAGTCACTTATCCATTGATTAAACATTTACTTGAAGGCTTAATGACTTCATCAGTTAATCAACCAATCAATGAACCATGTCATTTACAACAGAAAAACTAACCAATCAATACAGCACGTAGTTTATATTTAGGACTACCAGACACCCTGTATTTTCCAGGACAGTCACGTATTGCTTGTCCAATTTTGGTGTCCAGACTTGTTTTCTAAATCCTCACTTGTCCCGTATTTTTATTTTATCAACAGATCAGTATGCAGATTGTTGTAGAAAGCGCATTTTGGAGTGTGCACCCTCATTGAATTAAAAATGACCAATCATATCAATTCTTTACAAAACAGCCAATATCAAACCAATCAGAGATTCTGCATTTGTACAGCGTAGCTTACACACTGGGGACTGTGCAAGTGCGATAGACATCAAGGAGCTTAGTTCTGAGATGGCCGTGTACTAAATCTATCAAAATGACTATGCGTTTGTGCTCATATAACGGAGAATCTCTGAGGAAATTTACTTTTATGAACAAAAAAAGATGAAGAACAAACTGATATGCCCAACATGTGGAGGCTGATGTTCTTTATTTCATGGAGGACGCAGTGATGTTACTGAGCAGTTAGTGGTGCAGTGGTCAAAGCTTTGGATTTCAAACCCTGAGGTTGTGCATTCAAATCCCACTAATGACACATGACCTGCCCGGGTTCCAATTAAAAAAATCAAAAGAATTGGAACCAATTGTATCATAAATGTTGTAAGTCATCTTAGATAAAGGCGTCAGCCAAATAAGTAAATATCAATACCAAAAGACATAAAGACATTGTGAATAACGAGAGTGCCAGGTAGGCCAGGACTTAAAGCAGACAACATTTATGGATGTATTGGGATGTTCACATATCATTCAGCAGCATCAATTAAATATGATCAAAGTGACTTTATGTGGCTTTCTAATTCAACTGAGTTATCATATCTGCCAGCTGTGCCATAGAGGTTGTAGTTAGCATTGTAATATAGCAATATGCCACACCAAGTGCATAACATGTTGTTAAAAGCCCACAAGAAACAAAATACATATCACATGAGTGACTTTGAAAACTATATTTGTTTGGTTACAATTTTTAGAGTTGGTGTGTGTGTGAGCAGTGTAAGCGTGTTTATATTTAGCACTGTAAAACTACAATGCCCCAGTCTCTGCTCCCCAATAACTGTACATTTCCCCAGAGGAGCCATTTTGCATTCCGTAAAAGAGAATCTGCTCACCCTAATCACTTTATACAGTATTTAGCTAATTAATGAATCATTTTAGGGCAGTGGGCAGCACTACTCTTTTATAGAAATCCAGCATGTTGACTTTCAACACCGCATCCTACAGATGTCATCACTTAAAAGTGGTGTTCACATAGGGGTCAGTGCCAGGGCTGCTGCTATTTTTATTATTATTACTTTTATTATTATTATTATTATTATTATTATTATTATTATTATTATTATTATTTTATATTTTTATTTTATTTTTATTTATTTTTTTATTTATACAGTATAAATGATTTGGATAGGAATGTCAGTAACAAGCTGGTGAAGGTTGCAGATGATACTAAGCTAGGAGGACTGGCAGATTAAACATGAATCCATTGAGGGACTTGGAAAGCATACAGGCTTAGGCAGATTTGTGGCAGATGAAGTTTAATGTCAGCAAATGTAAAGTATTACATATAGGAAGTAAAAATGTGAGGTTTGAATACAATGGGAGGTCGGAAAATCGAGAGTACACCTTATGAGAAGGATTTAGGAGTCACAGTGGACTCTAAGCTGTCGACATCCCGACAGTGTTCAGAAGCCATTAAGAAGGCTAACAGAATGTCAGGTTATATAGCGCCCTGATGTGTGGAGTACAAGTCACAGGAGGTTCTGCTCAAGCTTTATAACACACTGGCGAGGCCTCATCTGGAGTACTGGGTGCCGTTTGGGTCTCCAGACTACAATAATGACATAACAGCACTAGAAAAGGTCCAGAGAAGAGCGACTAGGCTGATTCCAGGGCTACAGGGGATGAGTTATGAGGAAAGATTAAAAGAGCTGAGCCTTTACAGTTAAAGCAGAAAGAGATAAAGAGGTAACATGATTTAAGTGTTTTAATATTATGCAGGGAATCAGCCCAGTGGATTGAGACGGTTATTTTAAAATGAGTTCATCAAGAACGCAGAGACACAATTGGAAACTTGTTAACGGAAAATTTCACACAAACATTTTTTTCTTTACACAGAGAACCGCAGACACATGGAACAAGTTGCCAAGCACTGTGGTAGACAGTAAGACCTTAAGGATTTTCAAAACCCGACTTGATGTTACTGTGGTGGGCTGGTACCCTGCCGGAGGTTTGTTACCTGCCTTGTTGGCTAGGATTGGCTCCAACAGAACCCAGTGACCCTGTAGTTAGGATATAGTGGGTTGGATAATGGATGGATGGATGGATGGATGGACTTGATGTTATTTTAGACTAATGTGTGGTGGACAGTAAAACTTTAAGAACCTTCAAAACCTGACTTGGTGTTATTTTGGAGGAATTAAGTGGATAGGACTGGCAAACTTTGTTGGGCTGAATGGCCTGTTCTCCTCTAGATTGCACTAAATGTCTAATGTTCTAAAGTCTGCAAGTTCTCTCTGTGTTATAGCAGTTGCAAATACTCAAAGTGTCTCGACTGAACCACATTGTGAACTCTCTCTGTCTGCTTTTTATCTGTTGACACAGTGAACTGTGAGCAACTACAAAGACGTTGTTCAAAACAGACTGGTAGTAAAAAACAGTATTCTACAATACTGGAGTATTACTATCACAAACAAAATTCAAAAGTCTACACAAGAATGGCAAGGAATCGATACCAAAACAACAAAAATGTCAATAGAACCAAAACACAAAGACCGTGAACTGAATTGAATCGTTTAACCAAAATACCTAATTGAAAATCCATGGCCCTTTAGTAAGCTTTACCACTTCCCACCTGGTACAGTATGGCCCACTGTGCCGATGGTGCACTTGTCTTTACTGTACCTGGACACAGGAGTCACATAATTGCCGGGAAAAACTCCAGATGAGCCGCTCCTCAACGATGTCCCTTTGAACCATCCGTCTTGGCACTTTTCTGTCACACGATACATCTCTCCCTTTCTGAGCTCCAGTTCATCTGTCTTTTGGGGCTTGTAAGCGTACAGGGCCAGGTATCTGCATTGGAAAACAAGAGCAGTTTTCAGTTGGTGGTCCAACCCTGTGTCCTGTATGCACAGTTTTCATATGAGTAGGTCATGTGCATCTTTTATGGGGAAGGATTTTAGAGCTGCACAGATGCTTAGCCATTTCCCCTTTTAGGAGCAGGGTCAGGGTCTAACTGCAGACCTCTGGCGCTTGGTGATTCAGGAATGCTGCTGAACAGCCAGTAAGATTGCACGTTTATGTCACATGATTTACACAGTAAAGTAGCACTACATTTCACTCCTACTATAAGACACGCCCACTCGATTGTCATCATTACTCCTCCCACAACCCTAATAAGGAAGATCTTAACCTAGTAGAAGTCTGCCAGTTGTAAATTCAAACTAACACAGGACATTCTTAGCATTTTCAGACCATCCCTGAAAGAAGACACTCTTCTATAATAACAACTCCATTCTTTTGTTTTTTTGAACTAACATTTCGGCCCAATACTGGAAACTACGAACGCTTTAAAGTTACTTGAGTTTCCTTTCTCTGGAGACTTACCGATATGATAAAACCCTGAAATATAATATAATGTTCGACTCATCAAGAGGTCTAGTTATGGATGACATTAAGCTTTTTGGATTTTCCTTCTATTTTTGGCCCCCTAGACCTAAAAGCCTCTCATTTTTAGATCATTTTGGACCACTCTTATAATAAGTGTGTCTTCAGAAAAAATGACCAGAAGTTGTGCATGAAACATTAACTGACCCCAGGGGTTAACTCCCAAATGGGATCTGAGGGGTCAAAGTTTCTGCTTTTCACAAAACCTCAACGAAATGGGGATCAGTAATAACAGGCATGTGGATTGTCAGTTTATGCTGTGTCAAGCTGCTGATCATGAATATATATTTTTTTAAATTTGATTCCTTATAGGTGGTCCTAGACCTCAAAGACCCACTCCCCAGAAGGTTATAAATGACATGTTTCAAACATAAGCATGTGGAGTATTGCTTTAGATTATTTCAAGGTCAATGATTATGAACATGAAGTTATTTTTGAACCTTTACTAGGTATCTAACTCTCTATGGACCTCAATCAGAGGGTGTAACAGGGGTGGGCAGATTCAGTCCTGGAGGGCCGCAGTGGCCCCAGGTTTTTATTCCAACCCAATTGCTTAATAAGAAGCACTTATTGCACAATCAACACTTCTGCTTCACTTTAGTTGAAGTTCTTGGTTTTTAATTGTTCCTTATTAGCAATAAGATGCAAATGATAAAAGACACCAGCATTTCTCCATTTAGCTTGTTTCCATTTACACCCATGTGTATTTATCATGCATGAAGAGAAAAAGTGAAGCACTGAGAATAACTCATCTGTTTTAGACTTCAAATGATTTGGATGTTATCCTTAGAAAGGAAAAAAATCTAGGATATGAGAATGACCTGACATGGCAGAGTTAAAGCACTAGCAAGCCATGAAATTAAATAATTGACAAGGATTGGTTTTTAATTAAGCAACTGGGTTGGATCAAAAACCTGCAACCACTGTGGCCCTCCAGGACTGAATCTGCCCACCCGTGGTGTAAAATAACAAATTTCTATTACAATCGCGAATATTTAGACTCTAAACCAGGAGTGCCCAATGCGTCAATCGTAATCGATCGATAGATCGCAAAGGTAGTGCAGGTAGATTGCGTTGCATTAAAAAAAAAAAAAAACAATTTAATGCTAGTCTATCATATATCCTCCCCATGGCATTTGCCACTTGATTGACATACAGGACAGCCAGTCTGAGATCTCTTTTCTTCTAACACACTGGTCATCCCGCACACACGATCAAACGCACGAGCTACTGCAAAACTCCGGCTATCTAAGTGATCTAGTTAGCCTTCCAATTTATATCGACTAAAGAAAGGATTAAAAAAAATTGTTTGGGGAGGGTATGGGCTGGATGTGGAATTGAAAGAGGATTTTTTTTCTCGCGATGTCACAATCGAAGTGCGTTTGTCTGATCTGTCAATCTATCATTGCTATTTCAAAGTAGGAAAATGTGGACAGGCACTTTCGACCTGTTCATAAAAACTACGAAACTGACTTCCTTCCGAAAACCGATCTGAGAAAGAGAAAGGAGAGGAAACTAAAATCGCAGTTAATCGGACCGCTGTCATTTTTCAGTCGGCTGAATTCAAAAGTAAAGGCAGACACACTGAAGCATCGTTCCGGGTGATATTTGAGGAACATCCAAAACCTCACGTCAGAGCTGGAGACGCAATGGAAGGCGTGTGCGCAACTTGACAGCATACGCCACACAGAGCAGATTGAACATGTTTGAAAGACCGTTTCAAGACTCAGCTTTACTTGAGCCAATCGCTAGATTTAAGTGCTATCCATTTTGGGAAGATGTTGAGGGTGATTCACCCGCATCAAAAATTGCAACACTGTTTCACCTAAAACTCCTCTACAGTTTTGACACTACAGGATGACATTCAGCTGAAGTATGGGGCTCAGGGACAGTTTTGGAACTTACTCAAAAGTAGAGTAAGAAGTAAGAAAAGCACCCAGACATGAGGAAACGTGCTACCTCCTTGACTGCATTATTCGGCTGTACTTATTTATGCAAGTCAGTCTTTTCCCACATGAAGATTATTAAATCCAAATACTGTTTTGACCATAAATGTACTGAATTGTTATTGTGCCATAAAGGTTATTCAGTAATGCAAGGTACGACATATTTTATGTATAAAGTGTATAGCATTTTTAAAGTAGATAGATCATTTCGACCTGGTCATTTCAAAAGTAGCTTGCAAGCCGAAAAAGTGTGGGCACCCCTGCTCTAAACATTTACACTGAAGCATACATTTTAATTTAGTCAAATATTTGATGAAACTATTCTTGTTAATTATTTACTTCTACCTCATGAAGTAAATCATTACATTTCCTCTGAACACCCTGAATTCGGGTGGCGTTTTTTAACATTAAGGCCAAAACCATTAAAAATCTTTCCAAATTAAACAAGTGTTACCTGATCCATCCATTTTCCAACCCGCTGAATCCGAACACAGGGGTCCACTGGAGCCAATCCCAGGGCACAAGGCAGGAACCAATCCCGGGCAGGGTGCCAACCCACTGCAGGACACACTCACGCACCAAGCACACACTAGGGCCAATTTAGAATCACCAATCCACCTAACCAGCATGTCTTTGGACTGTGGGAGGAAACCCACGCAGACACGGGGAGAACATGCAAACTCTACACAGGGAGGACCCGGGAAACGAACCCGGGTCTCCTAACTGCGAGGCAGCAGCGCTACCACTGCGCCACCGTGCTGTCCTTTACCTTTTAATTTCTTAAGGAATAATTAAACAAACAAACAACAACCACCAGGTGTGCAGACAACACAACTCTGCTTGCTGCGGCCAAACGTGGCATAAAGCCACCAATACATGCCATGAAAGCCAGAAGCAAAAAGTTTGCAGCTGAACACCAAGAAGATGAAATTCATGAAAACGGCTCAGAATGGGAATGTTATGAAGGGAAGTAGTCCAGTGGATCGAGACTGTGACTTTAAAATGAGTTCAACAAGAATAATGGGAAACAGTTGGAAACTTGTTAAGGGGAAATTTCGCAAAAACATTAGGAATTATTTTTCACACAGAGAACTATAGACACTTGGAATGATTTACCAAATAGTGTGGTGGACAGTAGGGCTTTAGGAACCTTCAAAACTCGACGTGGTGTTATTTTGGAGGAATTAAGTGGATAGGACTAGAGAGCTTTGTTGGGCCGTTATTGCCTTTTCTCAACTAAATTCTTTTAATTTTCTAATGATAAAATAATGATTGACAATGAAAAGACTGAATCAGTCTAAGAATTCATTTTCCTCACTTCAAAAATTTGATTCGAATGGAGAGTTGGGGCCTGAGATCAATAGAAGGAGTGGATTTGGTCATTATGCATTGATGAGTTTAAATAAAATATGGGAGAGCAAAGACATTGAAATCGCTAGCAAGTGCAGAGTTGTCAAACCAAACGTGTTTCCCATAGCAATTTACGGATATGAAACACGGTCATTGAAAACAGCAGATAGAAAAAAAAAACTGACACATTGGAACTGGATGTTGGAGAGGGCTGCTATAAATATGGTGATCAGCGAAAATCACGAACAGACAAGTCTGAAGAAAAAGCAGCAGGACCTTGGAAGGCAAAATGCCAGGCACAGGTTAGCATTCCTCAGTCTTTTTATGAGAGCCAACTCACTAGAAAAGTTGATGATGCTGGGAATGGTCAATGGGACCAGGAGAAGTGGACAGCAAAAAGCACGATGGCTCGACATTGTCAAGTGTGACACGGATATGTGCATGAAACAAGAGAAGGAAGCTGCCAGGCCTCAGAATATGTGGAGACAACTTGCCCATAATGTCTACGTGAGCCTCTAACAGTATGAATTAAAGCAGAACATGAGGTAAGCAGTTAGGTTTCAATGATTAAACAAGAGAGTGTCAACACAAATATGAGGAGGAAGTTCACAAAAAAACGAGAATACTGAAAATAAGACAAATAAACAGCAGAAAAGAGGTAATTTACCAGAATCAGGAGACAAATCGAAATGTGTAATTCAAAATGCCAAAAAGATGGTTTATACCACAAAATAACTTACCAAAGAGAACACAATTTACAGTTGTAATAAGCCCCAGAAAAGACAAGTATGCCAAGGTTGAAATTCATGTTAAAGTTGCTAAGATTTGCATTGGGTGTGTCGTGGATGGACAGGATTAAAAATGAGGACATTAGATGGTCAGCTCAAGTTGGACGGTTGTGAGACAAAGTCAGAGAGGAGAGATTGTGTTGGTTTGGACATGTGCAGAGGAGAGATGCTGGGTATATTGGGAGAAGAATGCTAAGGATAGAGCTGCCAGGTAAGAGGAAAAGAGGAAGGCCTAAGAGAAGGTTTATGGATGTGGTGAGAGAGGACATGCAGGTGATGCATGTAACAGAACAAGATGCAGAGGACAGAAAGATATGGAAAAAGATGATCCGCTATGGCGACCCCTAACGGGAGCAGCCAAAAGAAAAAGAAGAAGAAAAAGGTAAATAGTGAGTTATTCTTCAATGTGAAAATTGTTTCCTGTTTGGGGAGAAAGAACTATTATTTAAAAAAATAACACACACACACATATCTGACACTCACTCATACAACATGTCTTTAGGCTGTGAGAGAAAAAACAGAACACCTGGAAACAACTCAATGTGGATACAGGGAGAATGAACTAACTCCAAAGAGACACATGATTCGAACCCAGGACTGCACCACTGTGAGGCTCTGTATCTCACAAGCATGATGTTCTGTTGCTTTAACACCAACAGGTGACCGATTCAAGATCATAAAGCTAGCCAAGATGGTGACTAAGCCTTGTGGTTTACATGCCACTAGGCCACACTGCCTGGATGAAACATGAATGAACAGCTGCCACCGCTCTGAAGTTACTGCCCAAAGTTTTAAAGTAAAACAACCCCATCCTGAACATGCCATTCCATAATTAAAAATGAGAGCCGTGCAGAAATTTAGGTGACTACTGCACAGATGTGGACTTCCCCACTCAGGCCTCTGCTAGAAATGGCCATTTGCTCACCCATTAGGAATTTGTGTCCTGCTCCAGCTTTTGTGAAATTGAACATGAAAGGCAAATGTCTGTCAGCAAGGTAAGAGATGCCAAAATGTGCCTCAACAGCTGGGGAAAAATGTTTTAGTAAGGTGTTTGGGATAAAAGGATTAGGATTTGTTGCTATACAAAGCAGGCCTTCCAGACAATGGACATTCTGATTAGCCAGCCACTACTGACTACTTTCTTGTGTTTCAAACAGGGTTAATTTCCTGTATATTTTTCATTTTATTGTTGTTTTTGAAGTATACATTTTTATATGTTTTAGTTTTTATTTAAGTTTTATTACTATGGCTTTATACACATATTGTTTATTTCTTATGTATTGTTCATATGAGCATCAAAGCTGCACTCCATGTGTTTTGTGGGTGGAGCTCCACCATGATATAACTGCTGAGGGACCGCCCTCAGCCATTTATATTCTAGTGAAGGAGACGAGCCCCTCAGAGTTCATTAACTGTTGGAGAGTTAGATTCATCATTTGTGAGTATTGCATTGTATTTCAAGTTATGATGGATTTTTGCTTGTTTTTCGATTCTGATTTTCTGGACTAAGTTGCCATCGGTTTCCTTTTTCTTTTTTGACCATTTTGGTGCTTCTTTTGTATATATAAATATGAGGGGCGTTGAATAATTTATTTACCTGAGCAAGAAAAAAACTTTTCAATATAGTTTCCTGTTAGCTCCTTAAACTTTATCCACTCTATACAATGACTTTAAACCCTTTGAAAAAGGTGCCTTGACATCTTTATCACTTGGAAACCACTGTCCATGGAGAGATTTCTTCAAAACTTGGAACAGCGAATAATATGAGGGAGCCAGGTCAGGACTGTAGGGTGGATGGTTCAACTGCTGGAACCCACATTCTCAAGTGGAAGCCCATGATTGACATGACATGTGAACCAGTGCATTATCATGAAGAAGCTTACTTAATTCGCACAAGGACTTTCCTGACCTCCGGTCTCTTGGAATGTTAGACTCACACTGTGCCACAATTGTGCATGAGTAACCTACAGACATGTCACAAGAGGCCCAGACTTGTTTCAACATGCTTGCTACTTTCTTTCATACTCAGGTAGATAAATTATTGAACACCCCTCATAATTTCTTCATTTGCCTTATCCAGTCCAGTCAGAGGTCTTATCTCTTCTCTTGAAGGGCATTTTTGTGTATAAAATATGTTTAAGGCCTTAGTCCCATTTTGGACCTGTGAAAGCCTTTGAAGCCTAGTTTTTGAATTCAGAGTTAAGCTGCCTGGGGTGAGGCATATTTTGGTGTGAGGTCAGTGAGGCCCTTTTCTGGCCTGTGGTATTTGGAAGCCTGCATACCCATTTCATCATTTTGTGCTACACCTTCAAAACACATTGACATATGGTTTTTACTGCATGTTAGAACACAATCTCCTCATAACCATCTCACTGAAATGTCCTGACACTTCTTTTTCTTTTGGCTGCTCCCGTTAGGGGTTGCCACAGCGGATCATCTTTTTCCTTATCTTTCTGTCCTCTGCATCTTGTTCTGTTACACCCATCACCTGCATGTCCACTCTCACCACATCCATAATCCTTCTCTTAGGCCTTCCTCTTTTTCTCTTCCCTGGCAGCTCTATCCTTAACATCCTTCTCCCAATATACCCAGCATCTCTCCTCTGCACATTTCCAAACCAACGCAATCTCGCCTCTCTGACTTTGTCTCCCAACAGTCCAACTTGAGCTGACCCTCTAATGTCCTCATTTTTAATCCTGTCCATCCTCGTCACACCCAGTGCAAAATCTTAACATCTTTAACTCTGCTACCTCCAGCTCTGTCTCCTGTTTTTTGGTGTCACCGTCTCCAACCCCAATAACAAAGCTGGTCTCACTACTGTCCTGTAGACCTTCCCTTTCACTTTTGCTGATATCCGTCTGTCACAAATCACTCCTGACACTCTTCTCTACCCATTCCACCCTGCCTGCACTCTCTTCTTCACCTTTCTTCTACAATCGTCATTATTCTGTACTGTTGATCCCAAGTATTTAAACTCATCCACCTTCACCAACTACATCACTTCCCAACATCCTTCACTTCCCTACATCCTCACCATTCCCCTGACCTCCCTCTCATTTACACACATGTATTCTCTCTTGTTCCTACTGACCTTCATTCCTCTCCTCTCTAGAGCATATCTTCACCTCTCCAGGGTCTCCTCAACCTGCTCCCTACTCTCGCTACAGATCACAGTGTCATCAGCAAACATCATAGTCCACGGGGACTACTGTCTCTTCTTGTTTGTCAACCTTTCCATCACCACTGCAAATAAGAAAGGGCTCATATGTCATAAACATTAATATATAAATGTGATGATGGAGTCCTGGCTCCTAACCTTTCATGTGTAATTGTCCCTTGTCTCCAACCATCCATACTTTGCAAGGCAAGTGTTCAGTGGAGACATTTCAGAGATAAAGTGACCAGGAGGTGAAAGAAGCAAAGGAGGTCGATTATAATCTTTAAAAGAACTGGGATTCAGATACTAAGGCTTAACAAATCAAAACACAAAACCAAAATCATACAGTAGAAACCAAAGCAAAAGGAAGTGAGAAACTAAGAGCTTCTTGGAGTGGCTTACACTATACCAAACAGAAGGGTTTGCAAAAGGTTTGTGATGAATCCAGCAGTTGGATGTTTGTTGACCCATGCCAAGAGTGGTATAAAGAAGACATCATGTAATGACACCATCCAATCACAAGACGGAAACGCACATGTTCACCATAAACAACATGGCCAGAACCATCGGAAACAAATATTAAAATAGTGGCAGTGAAAACAAACAACTACCACAAATTAGCTATGAGATGAAGTCACCATAACATCAAGAAAACAAGTTAAAGAGGTCAAAAAATGAACACAAAATATTTTTAAGGGATCACAGAAATGATACTGAGACTGTTGTGTGATGTTAGGGCCTGAAACTTCAGATAGTTAGACTGGGATGATGTGTTTTGTAAATGTGTAGGCATCTCACCGAGTTCCATCTTAGTTTAGAATTCAGGGTTTTGTTACCTGTTTTGTTTTTTGGATTTCACCTTTCCTCCAAGTGGTTTTGGATACCTTTGTCTGTGTCTTGGCTGCCCTTTTGTGTGTTGACCTATTCCTTGTATTTCAGCCTCCCATTCACATCAAAGACCTGAATAAGCAACGGCACTTATTTTACTTGCTGGTTTAAAATTGGTTATGAAACTTTCTCTTTATTAATTTGGCAATTTGCATTTTCTGTTCTGTCTTTTAGAAAGTCACCACTATTTTGTGACTGCCCATCTATGCCTTCGGCCATATTGTTTACTATGACTATGCCCTTTATCAGTCACATAACTAGAGACCACGTGGTCTCCTTGACCAACCTATAAAAGATAGCAGTACATGGCTCTTTGCCATCTGTGTATTGATCTTTATCTCAAATCTCTGAGCCTTTTTATTTAGTGTTAGTGGACACTAAAAAGGTGCTTCGGAATCCTATCACACGTAAAGCTCAAAAATGGATGCAAGCCTTAGAAAATTATAGCTAATAAAAAGTGCTGTAAAAAAGTATTTGTCTCCTTCCTGATTTCTTCTGTTTTTGCTTATTCATATCACTTCATTGTTTCTGATCTCCTAATAAATTTACTCTATTACAAGGCAACCTGAGAGCACTTTTAAGAAGAACAGTGCCAGATCAGGTCATTATTTAAAAGGTCAGGTCACAGATAAACAAATCTTCTTTCTTCTTCTCTTCTTTATTCCATAGCTGGCGCTTGGAAAGGGGGTCGACCTCTTAGCCAATACGCTGCTGTTGGTGCCGCTGGATTCACCACACTCTTCCATTGTAGTCGATCGGTTGAGACGGTTCTTGCTTTGATTGTTGTCAGTCGCTGGTTCTTTAGGTCATTCTCTACGTGTTTACACCATGTCATCTTTGGTGCTTGTTGTTGTATCCTCCAATCAGGAGGGCGTTTTCCCCATAGAAGTTTGTGCGGTAGTAAAACAAATGCTCATGCCATACTACCTCGAATGTCACCAGAATCAGGGGAGAGGGCCATTGGAATGCTGTGGCCAGACAAGTCTTGATCCAGAATTGCCATTTAATATGGACTAAGCCACTCCACTATGTCCAAACTGAAGAGAAGGTGTCAGGAGATTGGCAGTACAGATGATGGCCCAAATCGGGTACCCCTTGAATGTCCACACCTTGGAAATATCAGCTTGTCTGATATTTTCAGATCTGTCACCCGTACAATAATAGGACAGGGAGGGACAGGCTCCATACTGCTGACCTTAGAGTAGGCCGAACTGTCATAGGACGTCTACTCACATTTTCTGGATGTCTGACACTACAGTAGGACAATGCCAGGCCACAGAACTTGCGATCACAACTGTCCTGAGAAAACCACACAGGTGTTTAGGTGCTCTTTTGGCCTGACTTCTCTCCTGACCTTTTCTGACCACCTTTAGGAAGAAATGGGGTGCAACTTTCAGAGACCTAAACACCTGCCTGCCAGAAGCTTCATCGAACCATTTTGCAGGAGTAGGTTATATAGGGATAAACTATGAATAATTACTGTATGTGCTGTGTATCTCAAATGTTATGCATGTATTGATTAGACAGATCATTCAATATGAAGAAGGCATAGAAAAAACACATATAAAAATTTAGGGTTAATTGTACTTCATTTAGCAAGGCCCTTAACCCACAATTGCTCCATCCTGCGTATGACATTAACTCAATCTCAATCCAAAAATGAGCGGTTTTGTTTGCGTATGAACCTTTGAACTACTAGACTCCTTGATAAAGCCATTTTTTTCTTTATCTTTTATTGAATTTATTAAAAGCATTAGGGGGTTCGCCCCTTGCTCGCTTCACTTGCCAACCACCAAACGACTGCGCTATGCACCAGCCACTTCACATCTTTGCCGCTTGTGTTGTGAAGAGGGAGGCTGAATGCACCCCATGGGGACACAGTCGCTCCACTGAAACCCCCTCTTAAATGGTGATACAATGGAAAACAAATACAGTTTTTTATTTTTATCTCCTCTTTGCTTGATCAGCTGCTGCTGCTGCTGCTGTACCACGTGATCTGCATCTGGTGCAATGTTTCGAACATTTAAAAGCCTGAACAGCAGCTGTCCTACTCTTTGTCTTTTATTTCCGGCCCCAGGTGTGGTTAAATCTCGTGGCACAAATTCTTGTCTTGCAGGACGTGAGTTCTTGATATTTTTTAGTTTATAATTTAAAAATGGAAAAAGAATCTGACAATCTAACAACATCACATTAAAGTTTGATAAATTCTAAAAAGAATGATACCCAACATATATATGTAGGTTTTAAAATAAGCCCAATTTAAACTGTGACAAAAAAGTGACATAAAAATGTCCCATAAAATCGTTACGCTTTTAGGCTTAGGATGTTATATATACATAGAAAGTAGATGTAATGTTCCATACAATAAAGCCAAACTTAACAAAACTAAATGTGAATTTCCCCTTGGGATTAATAAAGTATCTATCTATCTATCTATCTATCTATCTATCTATCTATCTATCTATCTATCTATCTATCTATCTATCTATCTATTATATAGTGCCTTTCACATCTATCTATCTATCTATCTATTATATAGTGCCTTTCACATATCTATCTATCTATCTATCTATCTATCTATCTATCTATCTATCTATCTATCTATCTATCTATCTATCTATTATATAGTGCCTTTCACATATCTATCTATCTATCTATCTATCTATCTATCTATCTATCTATCTATCTTCAAATCACCCCCACCCATGAGAAAGAGAGGAAGGCCAACAGCCAGAGTAAAACTTTTGAGAGCAGTAAAGAGAGAAAAGGAGTATTTTCCTCCAATTTAAATACTTATTCTAAAATGTTATTAATTAGATCCTGCCAGATTTTAAAAAAGTTTTGAACAGATCCTCTAAGTCAAAATTGGATTTTTTCCAATTTCGAGTAGTATATAAAATTAGTTACCCGCTGACTTAAAAGAGGAGAGTTAGGATTCTTTCAGCAAGATAAGTCTACATGCCAATAGTGAAGTAAAGGCAATGACAGTTTGATTGTCCTTCTCCACCTGAAACCCCTCTGTGAGCCCACCAAACACATCTAATTATCGATTAGGAGAAATTGTGACACCAAGGCTGTCTGATAGACATTTAAAGATTTTTGTCCAAAATGATATTCAAATGGCTTAGGCCCAAACCATGTGGCCCAATGAGGCTGGAGCACGACTGCAACGTTCGCAGGTTGGTTCTTGTCCATTTTAGACAATTTTAAATGGGATAAACCTGCTCGATAAAAGATTTAAAGTTGAAAAATTGAATGCTTTGTGTATATGGAGCTCAATTGAATTCTGTGCATGGCTGCCTTCCACTCTTTTGACAAAGTCATTTTACCCACTGACTCATTTCGAATGACTCTGACTGCGTGTAAAGAAGAATATAAAGCGATGACTTACATGTTAAGGGGGAGCTGGACTTTGGTCAAAGTTGCTCCAGCTTGATCAGCTGCTGTTGAAGTAATTCTTGGAGGGGCTGCTGTGACAACCGAAGTGCCTACTAATGAGGGGCTGGAGTCCTGAAAAAGAGGAGGCAAGAATTAAAATGAAGCAGTACCGATCCATCCAGTAGGGGGCACACTTAATGTGGAAAAAACATTCCTCTGTATTTAAATAAATCATTCTTGGAGACCAGATGAAAATGCAGAACGGTTCTTTATTTGCACATAGATATGCACAAATGTCTCAGTTAATGGAGTTAGCAATCATTAATATAATTCATTCCCTTTCATCCTTATCTATTACCATTACCATCATGTTGTCTGACTTTTAATACGCAGAATTCTATCATCTTGGCCAATCGACCACAGCCAGCGGTAACTTCGTATACATGGTGATTCTTCCATCATTGTAAAACATTGCTGTGTTAATAGGGGTGACCTACGGGTTTTTCCGTTGACCTTATCACCACTTCATAATGAGGTGTTTGGGCTTTCTCATTCGCTTTTTAAGGGGGTATTCATTACACATCTACTTCATTTTAACCTTAGCAACTAATTTGGTGGCTCCTCTAGATGAGGCAAAAGCCTCACGTGCCCACGCTTTAAGCCGCATTTAGTTAACCCTTTAGTTACCTTCAGTGGCTATTTTGTCATAGCAGTAATTTCTTTAGTTATTCTTTTAGATGTGCAGTCAGAAGGTAGATGTTGTGCAGCTTCTTTGGTGCATCAGTGTTGTTAGGCAGATTTGTTGATTCGGGTGTTTTTTTTCTCCTTTGGCTCTTCATTAGCTCTCTTAACAGCAGTCCTTTTGAAGGAGTGTGACACACTGTTTACTTTATATGCATATTTTGCAGTTCATATTTGCATGAAGATAGCTGCAAATTCTATTAAGCTTACATCGACTCCTACACTATTGTAACACTGAACAACAGAGAGCACACACAGCACTTGCAACTGCATATCATTGACGTTTACCACTCGCCCATTGATGCCGTCGAATGTCAGTGTATAATCTGATGGTATAGAAAGGTTTTTCCCTTTCATCTAGTTATGTTCATTTTAAAACATGTAATATGCTCTCTGCTCACACAGCACACATTTACATGTCTAACAGGGTTTTTAGGAGACTTTTCAAATGCAGATGTTCATCGTAAACAGAAGCTTGCTGTCTGTCGGACCAGATTAACGAGAGCACCTCTGATCTTTGCAGTTCATAATCACTGCCCCTACTTTGAGCACCGCCTCCCTGAGGCACTGGATTGGTTTACAAATGTATCACTCAGTGAGCTGTCGAATTGTTCCCACCCGCTTTTTAATAACGTTAACTCGTGGTTTTCCTCAGACATATATATCTTACTAGCTTTCCCTTCGCGTCTTTGCTCGCATAGAAGTGAAACAGGACAGTAAGAAGGGCCCTGCCCGGCTCCCTACTCCTGACGTCACGCTCCCCCAACCACCTCGGCCTGCAGCCTCTGTCGCGGATTAGTGCGAATATATCACTCCTGCAAGCGAACTGTGATTCTTAGCCCACATCAGAGAAGTCACAAAATCAACCAGAATGTTCAAGCAAATTATATAAAAAAAACCTGATCTCAATCTGTTAAGTTGTTCTCTTGTCCGCTAGCTAAGTGGATGTAAGATACATGCTCCTCGGCAATCAGTCTGCTGATTCACGCAAATAAATCGGTACCGCAAGTGAATTATGATACATAGCGCAATGACAGAAGTTGCAAAATTAACCAGAATGTCCAAGCAAATTATAGAAAAAAAACCCTGATCTAAATCTATTAAGTAGTTTTCTCATGAAAAGCAGACAGACAGACAGACAGACAAAAAGTCAGAGAGACAGAAGTTAGACTACATATATATATATTGTGATGGACAGCCGGGCCCCATGCCCGGCAGGGACGGCCCTGCTGCATATGTTCCAGGGGAGCCACCATAGACAGCTCAATACCTCCCCCGGGACGCTAGGTGGCAGCCTCCCTGGCCAATGTTAATTTCCCACTTTCCCGCGTTGCTCCATGGGACATGGAGTCCTCCACAGCCTGGTTGGGAGATGGGGTGGCCGCTAGAGGGCGCTGCCAAGACTCAAGAGCCTGGCTGGACGAATCTTCAGCTCCACACGGAGGTGCAATTAGGACCAGCTGGTCAAGCACCTGGAACACTTCCGGGTGGGCTATAAAACGGGCCAGCCTCCCTTTATTCGAGGCCTGAATTGGGAGGAACAGGACGAGGTTGCCTGGGAGGAGTGGTGGTGCCAGGAAAGGGTTGTTTGAGCTCTGTGGAAAGTGCTTTGGGACTGTGTTGGGCCTGTGGGACACGGGGAAGACGTGCGCCCACAGCCGAAGAAAAAATAAAAAGCCTGTTTGTTTTACACGTGCCTCTGCGTAGTCTGTGCCAGGTCGGGCGCTATATAGCGCCTTTTACAATATATATATATATATATATATACTAGCCGATGCCCGCTGTAGCATACAGCGGTGTAAGAATAGGAACGGAAAACGGTGAGAAAGGAATTCAGAAATCAAGAAGAAAGAAATACTTCTTGAAAGACACAGTTGTAAATAGGTGTTTTGCTGAAGATGACAGATAAGGAGTCAAAACATTCTAACCCTAGAAAAAGCCACGTACAATTGACTGTGGCTGAAGACTGGTTGTTGTAGATTACCGCAAATCTTTGCAAGCCTAATGCATGGCGGGATGTTGGGGTCGTGTTTGAAGTAAATGACAATGGTAGCATGGAGAATCTCGGAAAGAGCTTGACTTTCAGCATCGCCACCATAAACTCCAGATGTTGCCACTATTGATAGTACTCATGACTTGTTGTGATAACTCGACTTACATTGGAAAGAACAACAGGAAGAACATCTCCAAATCTGTCCCAATGTGATGCAACGAAATCTACTGCCCTATGTCTTAGTGAGAGTGCATTGCCTACTTTGACCGAATCGAGAAAAGCGGTGTGGGGGTGTATGGGAGGCTGCAGGCAGCGTGGGGAAGGGTTTGGAAGAGGAGGATAGGAATCGAGAAATGCCATGTGGGCTGCGTGTGGGGGGGATCAGTTTTGAAGAGAAAGCAGGATGAACCAGAAGAGAAATATATATAAAAGATAGTTGTCTGGCTTCAGTGAGACTAATCTGGTCCAGTAACTTATACGTATCATCTTACTCAAGGGCATTTCATGGCCCAGATGCACCTATCACCTCCTGGTAGATCCCCAGCAGGCCACGTTCTCTTTTTAACTGTTGTTCTGCTACACCAATAGCCTTTTACATGCAAAAATGCCCATTTATTCTCAGGCAACTTACATTTGACTACACAAAAGTTAATTCTTAATTACAATTTTTCATGGATTTTTTTCATCCTTTTCCCTTAAAGTTCAGTCTGAATTAATCTAAACATCCGAAAGGAAGCAGGAGCTTTCAAAAGACCAAATGACGCGTTCTGGCATCCTAAGACAACGTCACACTTAGAAGTGCAAAGGGATGCGAAATGTTTGTAAATGGACTACTGCAGCATCTGAGATCACGGCCCCTCCAGATGGCGTAATCTGCTTTCCCCCATCTAACATGTTTTAAGACCACAAGTAAACCAAGTGCCGTTCTGAAAGTGACTGGGGGTTGCCTGGCAACCGAAAGGCAAAAAAGTCTTTTCATGGCTTCACAGTTTTCTGAATTAAAGTGATTAGCCACCTGCGGACAATATCCATTTAGGAAATGTTTGGAATCGTCTATCTGAAGCGGTAAACTCACTCATTTGAAAAATGGAATGCTGTTATGGAGGACATTTTTCCAAAAGTGTAAAAACCCTGGAGATCTTGTACAAAACATCATTTTACACAGTTCAACAATAAACACTAGACCAGCTTTGGACAGACATCACTTCACGGGTTTAAAATGCTTTAACTATAGCTTCCTAAAATTGAGATTCATTTGCAAGAGACTTTTGAAGAAGCTTTTAAAATAACAGGCATTTACTTTGGACATTTTGGGCTTCTCCTTGTAACTAGTATTTTTAATATAACAGAAGTGGCAGAAAAAAAAAATGTTGCTAAATTTCAGACCACACATTAGAGAAAAGCCAAGCAAAATGACCCCTTTTATTGGCTAACTAAAAAGATTACAATATGCAAGCTTTTGAGGCAACTCAGGCTGCTTTTTCAGGCAAGATGTAGAAGGGGCCCGAGTTACCTCGAAAGCTTGCAGATTGTAATCTTGGTACTACAGACCACACATTTTAATTTTGATTTTAAGAAAACATCTACTAATTGAATGGTAGGCAAACTGGTTAATGGATTTCCCTCTAAAATTCAAGCCCATTTATACTGAAAGAGTTTTATGCTCTTCCTACACCTGTATGAGTTTTCTCCAGGCCCTCTGATTTCCATACACATCCCAAAAGGTTAAGTCATTCATTTGCAATTCTAAATTGAGGGAGATTCTAATGGGTGGGGTCCTGAGTTATGATGTGTTACCCACGTCATAATGAAACGATAGAAGCAAAATAAATACAGTGCATACTGTGGCGGATGTCTGGGGATCCAGCCCTGCTGGAACATCTGGAAGGTGGAAAGACCAGTAAAGGGACAATGCCTCCCGGGCCACGAGAGGTTTGCATAGGGGCCATAGGATTGGAGCTTAGAAGCTCAAACCTGTTGGGGCCCATCGCCATCGCCAAGGGGGGTGCACGGAGGATTACAGAGCCTTGGACTGCAGCACTTCCGCCACACCAGGAAATGCTGCCAGAACAGGAACCAGGTATACTCAGAGTGCTTCCAGGTGCCCATGCAGCACTTTCCGCCACACCAGGAAGTGCTGCTAGAAGATTTCACGGAGCAACTGGAGCGCATCCAGGGCATTATAAAAGGGGCCACCTCATTCTATTACAGGAGCCGGAGTCAGGAGGAAGAGGATGGAGCTTGCAAGGAGAGGAGTAGAAGCAGCAGAAGAAGAATTGAGTGAAGAATAAAGGAAAGAAGGGACTGTGAGTAAAGCTAAAAAGGGAATTAAACGTGTGTGTTTTTGGACATATGTTGTCTATCATACACAGCCCTCTGTGTTCAAGGGCTGAAACTCAACACAATACCTTGATAGATGTGTAAACAATCCAATCACATTCAGTACTGGAAATGGTCGCCTTCTTCTTGTAAACACAGATCGACATGGCGCTCCATATTGGTAAAGGTATCTGCAAGCACTGTAGGGGTGATGGCAGCAATTTCCTGTTCAATGTTTTGCTGTAATTGTTCCAGTGTACATGGCTTGCTCTTGTAAAGTTTTCCTTTCAGCGCTCACCAAAGGAAGAAATCTGAAGGTGACAGGTCTGGGGAATGAAGTGGCCATACTCCCTTTGAAATGACCCAATTGCCAAAAAAAAAAAAAAAGATTCAATTTGTGCCATCCCGCAAGCCGATGTGTGACAGGTTGACCCATCTTGCTGGAAATAACCTTCATTGATCTCATGGTCATCCAGTTCATTCACAGTCAACAGAAGAGTGCAATGCCTCAGCTGTTCGTACATTTATCCAGGAATATTGTGATCTTTATTTTGTTTGGATTGCTTTATTATTAAGACAGTAATACATCATAAGTTGGGGCCTTATCCATTAGAATCACCCTATAGAAGAGTGCCCTGCAATAGACCAATGTCTTCTTTATTTATGGGAAAGTCTCCAAGATCCAATACCATCCATCCATCCATCATCCAACCCGCTATATCCTAACTACAGGGTCACAGGGGTCTGCTGGAGCCAATCCCAGCCAACATAGGGCACAAGGCAGGAAACAAACTGTGGGCAGGGCACCAGCCCACCGCAGGGCAAGATCCAATACCTTATGCTGGAATCAGGACAAGGTGACTGTTTAATCCACAAGAGGGAAATGCAACTGGCTATACGTCTTACTGTAAAGTCTCATAGATACAGTCATATGAAAAAGTTTGGGAACCCCCCTTAATTCTTTGCATTTTTGTTTCTCATTGGTTGAGCTTTCAAGGCAGCAACTTCCTTTTAATACCTGACATGCCTTATGGAAACAGTAGTATGTCAGCAGTGACATTAAGTTTATTGGATTAACAGAAAATATGCAATATGCATTATAACAAAATTAGACAGGTGCATAAATCTGAGCACCCCAACAGAGATATGACATCAATTCTTAGTTGAGCCTCCTTTTGCCTCTAGACGCTGTCCTCCTGTAGCCTTTGATGAGTGTCTGGATTCTGGATGAAGGTATTTCTGACCATTCTTCCATACACAATCTCTCCAGTTCAGTTCAATTTGATGGCTGCCGAGCATGGACAGCCTGCTTCAAATCACCCCATAGATTTTCGATGACATTCCAGTCAGGGGACTGTGGCGCCATTCCAGAACATTGTACGTCTCTCTGCATGAATGCCTTTGTAGATTTCAACTGTGTTTTGGGTCATTGTCTTGTTGGAATATCCAACCCCTGCGTAACTTCAACTTTGTGACTGATGCTTGAACATTATCCTGAAGAATTTGTTGATATTGGGTTGAATTCATCCGACCCTCGACTTTAACAAGGGCCCCAGTCCCTGAACTAGCCACACAGCCCCACAGCATGATGGAACCTCCACCAAATCTGACAGTAGGTAGCAGGTGTTTTTCTTGGAATGTGATGTTCTTCTTCCACCATGTAAAGCGCTTTTTGTTATGACCCAAATAACTCAATTTTTGTCTCATCAGTCCAAAGCACTTTGTTCCAAAATGAATCTGGCTTGTCTAAATGAGCATTTGCATACATCAAGCGACTGTTTGTGGCATGAGTGCAGAAAGGGCTTCTTTCTCATCACCCTGCCATACAGATGTTCTTTGTGCAAATTCCGCTGAATTGTAGAACGATGTACAGATACACCATCTGCAGCAAGATGTTCTTGCAGGTCTTTGGAGGTGATCTGTGGGTTGTCTGTAACCATTCACACAATCCTGCGCATATGCTATTCCCGTATTTTTCTTGGCCTGCCAGACCTGGGTTGGTTTAACAGCAACTGTGCCTGTGGCCTTCCATTTCCTGATTCCATTCCTTACAGTTGAAACTGACAGTTTAAACCTCTGAGATAGCTTTTTGTAGCCTTCCCCTAAACCAGGAGACTGAACAATCTTTGTTTTTTAGATCTTTTGAGAGTTGCTTTGAGGATCCCATGCTGTCTGTTACTCTTCAGAGGAGAGTCAAAGGGAAGCACAACTTGCAATTGACCACCTTAAATACCTTTTCTCATGATTGGACACACCTGTCTATGAAGTTCAAGGCTCAACAAGCTAATCCAACCAATTTGGTGTTGCAGGTAATCAATCAGTATTGAGCAGTGACATGCATTCAAATCAGCAAAATGACAAGGGGACCCACATTTGTGCACAGCCAGTTTTTCACATTTGATTTAATTTCATACAACTAAATACTGCTTTGCTAAAAATCTTTGCTTGGAAAACACCTCAATACTCAGATGTTCCTAGGAAATGAAAGACATACCACTGTTATCTTTTTTGTTGAAAGGAGAGTAAATTATCATGCAGGCTGAGAGGGGTTCCCAAACTTTTTCATATGACTTTAAGTCTTCACTTGTGTGTTTGGATTTACCCTTTAAGCTGATGATTGCCTCCAAAGATGTTTTAGTTTTCATATTTCTGCAACATCATTGCCAGTAGTCACCATTTCCTTACCACTATGGCACCATGGTTCTTTATTTACACAATTTTCAGATCCATTTTTGTCATGATCATCCAATTAGGAAATGAATGAGCAGCAGATGTTTAAGGACACCCTCACTCTCATTGAGCCAATTTAGTCACCAACAAAGCTGCATGCCTTTGGAGTGAAGGAACAAGCTGTAACACCTGGATGAAGTACAACCTCTACAATGTCAGTTATTCCAGGCTTTTATTTGCTCTCTGGGTGATATTAAGGTACCTTTGGAAGTGCTAATGGTTTATAGAGGGTAGTGTAGATCAATGTTTGATAACGACATATCCACGTGTACACTCTCTCCGGTTAAGGCAGGTTATTGACAAATGAAACCAAACTTACTTTTAAAAGAATTAACAGGCATAGAGACAAAGACCCTCTCAGAGTTTCAACTTCCAAACCAGAGAATACTTTTAGAAATCCTCTGCTCATGTGGACCATAACATTGTGGTCCCTGCATCTCCATGAGACTCCACAAGAGAAAATTATGATCAGCTTCTTAATGCCCCTTGATCAGCCAACTCTCCTGATCTTATTCTTATTATATCCTAATACTAGCCATCCCCTGCAGCTCCGCCCACGTAATAGTGAAATGGGACAGTGAGGAGGGCCCCGCCCAGCTCTCTGATCCTGACGTCACTCTTCCCCCTTCCCTAGGCCCACAGCCTCTGTCTTGGAATAGCGCAAATATACCGCTCCTGCAAGCGAACTATGATTCTTAGCGCAATGAGAGAAGTCGCAAAATCAACCAGAATGTTCAAACAAATTATAGAAAAAAAAAGATCTAAACCCATTAAGTAGTTCTCTCGTGAAAAGCGGACAGACATACACATGGGTCTAAAAAACTATAAAAAGTTTCACGCTTGGACCATAAAAAATTTCTAAAACTGTTTCTTAGCAAGCACCTATGGCTCAAGAGTAACCTACATTCCAAATTTCAAGTCCCAAGTCCTCATGGTTTGGGAGATTTCGTGATGAGTGAGTCAGTGGTATTTGACTTTTATATATATAGATTAATTAATAAATTACAGGACATGTATATTGTAGGTAGTGCTTAAACAGACAAAATAGGGGCAAAACATTTATTCCTCTAGTCTCTTGTTCTCACATGGTCATTCTTTAAGTGTCTTAGCCATTTCCCCTATTTTTAGAAGCCTCAATCTTTGTATTAGTATTTGACAAAGACCAAGTTCCACATTCTGAGTTTATTTAGATACTCTGGTGGTTCACGATTCCCAGTGTAATTGCAGCTAATGGTCTTTAGAGTTTGACTGCTTGTGGCTTTAAGTAGTGAATTATTTAATGATTTCAACATACAGTAACATTCACAAACCAGTTTATACCAAATTTAGGGTTGTATTTTGGAGGGCATACCATTCCACACACAGGACCCACATCACACACGGGGCCATTCAATTTAATCTGCAAGTCTTAGGAGGAAAAGCAGAACACTTAGTGGAAAACTCAGACAGACGCAACCAGACGTGACCTTTGAACCCGGGACTGTGCCGCTTGCCTGGCCCCACACAAGTGATTTCTCACTCTTAGTTAGGGTTAGCTTCCAAGACCTCCCACGACAAAGTGAAATCTGCAAATATTGATGTTACAGTCTGAGTCAGTTTGTTAATTAATTGATTAAATTATTTTTTGTGACTTTTATTTTTTTCTGCTACTTTGTTGTGGGTTCTCCGTGGCTTTAATTATAAGGGAACGTTTATAAATGGGTGTTTAAAGTTAAGAATTTAACTACAAATGAATATTATTTTACTATTGTTTACTTTCAAATGCTTCACACCACCATTTTCTAAAGTCTAAATGTTTTAAGACGTCGCACTGCTAAAGGCTGCCTCCCAAAATGCACTAAACGCCATTTCATGGATTTCATGGCTTTATAACTCCGCGCCACATTCAGTGCATTGTCTGAGATTCTGGATTCAGCAGTCAAATAACTTCAGTGTAAGACCACAGGGGTGATTGATTTGATTGATTGATTGATTTTTGATTCATAGTAAATCTCATCTCAGTCTCTGTAACGGTCTTGTTTTTTGTATGGGTTCAAATCTGGAATGATGGAGGAGGTACATCTGGTTATCAAGTCCTTTGGTCATTGATCATAGTTTTACACTTTGATTTTGGCTTTGGCTTCTCTGGGTTAAGGATTTAGCCTTCAAAAAACTTCATTGTGTGAACTCGTAATGCTGAGGGTCATTTAATTTTCAACTCATAGCAATTTCCCCCTTGACTCACATACAGGACATAGGCCCTAATACGCACCTGCTCAGAGGCGCCATGCCAAAGGAGTGCTGAAAAGTCATTTCACATACAATCTCCAAGGGGGATCCACGCCTCATGCTCATCGATTTCAGTTGTGGTTCCAACCACATGGATCTAAAAAGGGACTCGATTTTGGATGTCTCTGTTTGGATGCTTCCAACTGAGTCTACTGAAGAGTGAAATGCATCCTTAAGCAGACCCTGCTCGCAGCGGTTTAGCTATCGACTTTGCGGTCAATTTCCTGTTTCGATTTTATGACCATACATCTTTAGGCAAACAACTTCTGTTTACATTATGGCTACATCCATGGATTAACACTTTGGTTTTGACAGCAGTTTCTCTGACTATCGATATCAGCCCTTACAGCAGTGCCCAAACAAATGTGTATCTCCTGGTTTGGCTACCCCTCTTGTAGCGGTGCTTGAAACTTCAACTCCCAGTAGTCCCTCCGGTGACTCTGATTGGTCATCTGCTGAGGGTGCAGGAGCTGCTGGGTACAAAGAGGCCGGCACGACATTTAAAAGGGGGGAGTGTTACCAAAAAAGGGAGAAGTATTTTGTGTTTCTGTCTGCCTACCTTCCGTTGTGATACCTGTGCCTTCTTCATTTCTAGGTCGGGGTCTGGATTGTCTGCCTGTTACGTCAGGACTGTATGTGGATTTATGGCCATCCTGTGAAGAAAGGAGCGCTCCTGAACTGTCCAACCCTCTTCACTATTTCAGGAACTACAGGTAGGACTATCTTTACATTCCCCTTGAAGGTGTGGATCTCTAGACTATTTACCTTCATCTTTACATTACGTCAGTTGCTGTTTTTTCATGGACTTATGATTGTTGTAGTTTGTTTCCGTGTTGATTGTACATCGCCGTAAGGGGAACTGGGGTGGGATTGTTGTTTTCATTTATTATTAATGCATTCTTTATTGTCTGTTTTATTACCGGTGGCTTTTTCGTCTCTACTTGTGAGTGTGCGAGGGTCGGACCAAGGCTGGGTGTGTTCCTGGAATCTCCATTAAATAATATAAATAAATCACTAATCATTATATTCAATTCATCATAATGACTATTCATAGTGGCTCCAAAATCCGTACTGACCCCTACTCTCTCTTCTGTTTCTTTTTCCGGTTTCTTTGTGGTGGCGGCCTGAACCACCACCACCTACTCAAAGCTTCATGATGCACCAACATTGATGGACTGAAAGCCAGAAGTCTACGTGACCATCATCATCAGGTCCTTCCATGAAAACCCTAAATACAAAGAGGACTGTTTGACTTATGTTAGGTAGATTGCCCAGAGGGGACTGGGCAGTCTCTTGGTCTGGAACCCCTACAGATTTTATTTTTTTTCTCCAGCCTTTGGAGTTTTTTTTGTTTTTTCTGTCCACCCTGGCCCTCAGACCTTACTTATTCTATGTTAATTAATGTTGACTTATGTTTATTTTTTATTGTGTCTTCTATTTTTCTATTCTTCATTTTGTAAAGCACTTTGAGCTACATTTTTTTTTTGTATGAAAATGTGCTATATAAATAACTGTTGATTGATTGATTGATTGATCACCATCTCTTTGACGGTGTGAATCTAAGCGGCACCGGTCCGCTACACTCTCTTGTAAGGGGGCATCTTTTTCTGTTGCCAGCTGGCAACGCAGGGGTTTGGGCAGTGTAATATGGACTGTGGAATGGTGATTACCATTGCCCTTCATCCCACAGGCATACAGTAATCCCTCCTCGATCGCGGGGGTTGCGTTCCAGAACCCCCCCGCGATAGGTGAAAATCCGTGAAGTAGAAGCCATATGTTTGTATGGTTATTTTTATATATTTTAAGTCCTTATAAACTCTCCCACACTGTTTATAAATATTCCCCGCATAGTCATACAGCATAAACCCTTTATATTCTCTTAGTTATAAGGTAAGAGTCATTGAAATTATGTATCTAAACACACTGTTTATGTACTACTCACAAACATACGTATTGTATATCATTGAGGAGTTTTATTTAATACGTAACACAGTTTTAAACATATTGTAATTGATTAGGTAATATAAAAGTAAGTGAAAAATCTATAACGTGTAAATGCTGTACATAAAACCAAATTGTTATTTTAAAGATACTGTAGAGCGTCTCCGATATCACACATGTTACAGCCATTAAGAAAGACAGGCCACCGTCAATAAATACCTACAATGCAAGAAAAATTGTATAAAATGTGTGTACAGTTACAATAAATGTACATATGTGTACTAAGTATGTAGAAAATTAGTTATGGGTAGTCGCCAACAATGACACGACGACTTGTCCGATAACGATGAGTTTCATTTTACTGCACAACAAAGGAGAGCGTTACAGCCCTTCTAAAGGAGCCTCTTCAGGCGATTGTGTAGCACCGCCGTTGTTGTTCAATCCAAATCCCTAAAGCAGATTCCATCTGGATTACCGCCTTATTACATCCACTTACAACTTGTTTTGCACCCTGGTTAAAGGACACTGCGGCCGTAGATCTTATATTCTTTTCCTCCCTTTTAAATAAAAAGAATCGTGGAGTCATTGATGCCATAATGGCATCCTGCAGCGGTGTAGCTGTTCCCTTACTTCAACATATCCAAAACGTTTACCTTTTCAGCAATCGTTAGCATCTTCCGTTGGCGCCTGGGCATGGCCCCTGAAGCAGTAACAGTAGCAGATCATTTTGGAGCCATAACGAAGGGCTTGACTATGCACAAAGATAAACACAAAAGAGCACAAAAGTGAACTCTTTACACAGCGAAACACGTTGATGCTGAATGAGCGAGACGAGACTTACTGTACTTAATAAACATATTAATAAAAGTAAAACAAAAAAAATAATAATTAAATAATGCCCTAGGCATACTTAATAAATATCCACCTTAATAAAAGGACAAGTCTGTGTGTCAGTGAATCTGTGTGTCCATCCGGTTGCTATGTCTCTGTCATTCCAACAATGATGCATCACAAAAATCTGAATTGCATTTTTCATTCTGAAATGTGGCGCATCACAAACATTCACACCGCTCAAAATGACATTTAACAAATACATATGCATTAAATATGACATTCTAACAGATGGTGCATCACAAACCTTTACACTGCTCATACAAATCCCATACCAAATGGCATATAAGAAAGACATATGCATTAAATATGACATTCCAACAGATGATGCATCACAAATATGTGTAGTAATACATGTTATTACGACAAATGATTATGATGCGGCAGCTGTTGGAATGACAAATGCAATGCATTTTCTTATCACATGCATTACAAAATAATTCCAACAGATGGTGCACTGCAGATGTTAATCCTTGGGTCTAAGTTGATTGCTTAGATTTCAATCCATCTTAGACAAGTAGCATAGCTAGTCTTACAAAATAAAATGCCTAAAGCATGCTTAAAAAAAAAATTTATAGACACACTTAGTCTCTGTACAATTCACACCAACATCTCACCTGTTGTACAGTGGTCAGCACTGCCATTTACTGTTATAGGCCTAATGGTTTGAATCCCATGCTGGCTCACTGGCTACAGTTTGCAACTTCTTATTGTGTTTACAGGTTTTTTGCTGAGCCCTCCACCTTCCTGCATGTCCCAAATAAGTGCACGTTAGGTGGACCAGAAATTCCCAATTAGCTCTGTGTAAGTGTGTGTGCCCTTCGATGGACTGGTGTCATTTCTTCCTTTATGTCCAATGCTGTTGAAACAGACTCCAGCTCCTCATGACACTGGGTTTGAAAACGGGCTGGGGGCTTCATATTACTGTGTGACTTGCTAGACATTCTCTTGCTGGACCTTCATTCACAATATTGTGGGTTCCTTATACTTTCACCTGAGAAAAGAGTCAGTCTTTCTGACTCTTTCACAAATGTCTTTATTTATTGATTTTATTTTCAGTGGCACAGCATGTCGTGGGGCCTTGGTAGACCAGTGAGGCGCAGTTTTTTCTTTTTAAAACAGTGCAACTCAGAATCATGAGCGTAGGTGTATGTAGCAAAGACAGATGGCCATGGGGCAGCACTTAATGGGGGAGTAGGAGGTTCATCATTTGTGTGCAGGGGAGAGATCAGCTTAGCCATCTCTCATTAGCAGCTCCGTGGGTCATGTAAGGCAGCATCTGCCCTGTATAAAGATCTGAGTACAGGCAGAAAGGGGAGAATAAAAAACAAAGGAAAGAAAGATCAAAATGCAGGCAAGAATTGGGAATGTAAACCAGTCAGGGGATGAGAGAGGAAACGTATTGGGGGAAGCCTTGCAGAGCACTGGGAGGAGAGAGTGAGCTGAGGCGATTGTGTTAGAGGGTGCTACTTGGGCCAGAAGAGAGAACAGGTGTGAGAGAAAGAGAGAATGTGACACTGGTACAAGAAGATGGGAAAAGAACGACTCTGCTTTTATTCCTAGCTTTATCTATTTATTGAAGTCGATGTATTTATTGGTTCTGTTGATTTTTATCCTCTGCATTGTTTAATGGTTGATTTTTTGGACACTCTTATTTATTCAAACTGAACTGAACTATTGACACTGTTGTTCAGGTTAGGTCAGGTTGGGGAGTGTGCACTAGTACAGCACGTTGCCGCATCCACCACACAAAGAAACACCTTGGGATCCTAGTTGGCAACCCTCCAGGCAGACACTGTTAGCCAGAACACACTCAGGGAATCACACCACATGGCCATAGTGCCAAAACTGACGCTCCCTCACAATGCTGGTAATGCACCTCAGTTGGGACATAGTGAGAAATTGCTAATTCGCAACAAAGTCAAACCAGCGGCACCCAAGGATTTTCAGGAGAAACACAGTACCAATGGAGTCCAGTACTCATCTCGGATCACTGGATAGCGTCCATATCTCACAACCATATAGTAAAACAGGAAGCACCAGGACTCTAAACACTTGGACCTTCGTCCTTTTCACATAGTTATTGGGATCGCCACACACCCCTTTCCAGTGACCTCATGACCCCCCCATGCTCTCCCAATCTGTCTACTGACTTCATAGAAAGATTCACCAGAGACATGAATGTCACTGTCAAGGTAAGTAAACCTTTTGACAAGGTCGACACTCTCACTTACCAGCCCAGATACTCAGACTCTTCGCTCAGCCGATCAGAACCTCCATCACAGATCACAGATCACACCATCATCGACAAAGTCAAGATCATTGAATCTTTCTTCACCAACAGATGCCCCACAGCCGCTGGACCCCATGACCCTGTAGGGGTGAGGAGCACACCCCTGACGGACCCCAGAATCCACTCGGAAAACTGCAGCGGTTCTGCTTCCACTCTGCACTGCACTCATAGTACCAGTGTACAGATCAGCAACGTTAAGGGTATCTCACAAAGTCTCAGGATTTCCCACAGGACAGCTCTATCAACTGAGTCGAAAGCTCTACAAAAATCATCAAAAGCTGCCAATATTCATGTTTGCTCTCCATGAGAACCCTCAGTGCCAGGATGCGGTCAATGGTAGACTTCTTAAGCATAAAACCAGACTGCTCTGGTCACTGGTAGGTAAGCAAGTGATCATGGATACTATTGAGGACCTTACCCGGCATCTCCCTGTAGTAACCACAATCCAGGCGATCACCCTTCCCTTTCCAGATAGGGACGACGAGTCCCATTTTCCAGTAAGTTGGGATGATGCCAATGTCCCAAATGGAAACAAAAATTGCTTGCATTGTCAGGAGGACAGCCTTACTACCAGCCTGGAGAAGTTCACCCCGGATATTACGGATCCCTGCAGCCTTCCCTTTCCTCAGCTGGTTCACCACCTGTGCACTCTGTGGACGCAGCCCCGACACAGACAGGCGGACATGTTGTTCATCAAACCACCACACGTTTATTTACAATACTTACAATAATAGTAATGGTCACACAGACCCAGTTCAGTCCAAATAGTGCACAAACCCCAAACACACACAGTCCTGGCCACAATATGCCTTCTCTTCGGGCCGCCTCCAAACTCTCCTCGTGCCGTGTCCTCCTTCCACCCGACTCTAGCGCTGAATGAATGGAGACGGCCCCTTTTAAACAGTTCTCGGATGAGCACCAGGTGTTCCCGGCAATCCTCCTCTTGCCACGCCCCAGCGTGGCGGAAGTGCCGGCTGTCCTCCCGGCAGCTCTCTGGGTGCCGTCCTAAATCTTCCTCCCAGCACTTCCTGGTGTGGCGGAAGTGCTGGGGAAACAGATCCCCAAGGCATTGGGGCGCCTCCTGGCGGTGACCACGGGCCCCTACAGGGTGGAGCTTCCATGCCCTGTACCTGTGGCCCCCAAAGCAACCAGGAAGACGGCCCCCACGTGATCCAGGGTGGGCTTTGACCCTCTTCCGGTCCTTCATGGCGTCCCAGCCGGGTCGTTGCCCCTGGCATCCCTGACAACTCTCACTGAGACTAGGGGTTTCACAGCTAATTGGAGGATCAGCCTCATGAACCGTGGATCCAGAGATATCCAATATCCTAGCCGGAGGATCAGTTAAAACAGCTGCTCAGATCCACAGATCTGATAAACAGATGCTCAGTTGTTGCCTTTAATAAATATGCACTATTCACTTCTGCACCTTTAACATGTTCTTGTGTCCTCACTTGTCTTTGCCCATCCTCGATTACAAACTACAAGATGCTCCAAAGTCCGAGAATGCCCATGGGCTGCAGGCATGGAGCATCACACTTTATTAGAAACAAAGGAAACTGTGGACACATTCACACCATATTTACAGTCCGCAGACACAAGGTCTTGTTTTTATCACTTTCTCAGCTGTTGTTGAAGTTGGTGAAGTTGTCACCTTTTTGGCCACTTTAGCTCACCTGCACTAGTACTGGGAATACGTTTATGCCCCCTACTTAATAAAAGTCAAAGGTAACTGAATCACAAAGAAACACGGCAAAATGCAGTGTGCTACTAAATGTAAGAACACATGTAGGCAGAGTGCAAATAGGATGCTGAGAAAGAAGGGAATGTGGGGAGTTATTATTTATTTCGAGCTAATGTGTGAGTAAGTGGAAGCGTGACGAGCAACAGATGAGTGCACTTCAATTGTTTCAGAGCCACCAGGTAACTCACTCAAGTGAGGCATGATGGGGACTGACCTGTGTGGTCGGGCACTTGGCACAGAATTCAAACACAGGGCACCACAGCACTGCCCACTATCACTTCACTTCACCCTATTTTAAGTTTTCTTTGATAACATATTTGAGCTTTCATTTCATTTTATTATTGCTTTTGAGATTTAATACAATTAATCTCACTTGTTAAGGGCTAGTTATACTCAAAGAACAATATCTAGTTTTATTGCCTATCCTTTGTTTCCCTATTTTGTTTTTCTTCTTTTCAATTACATCTAACTTCTTTGCTCCTACACAAAATTAATTCAGTTACCTGCAAGGTGTTCATAAAGGCACTGAGTTTAAAGAAAGCAAGGAAATTACGCTAGTTCAGATGGATCTAATGCTCCTCATTTGTTAGGCCAGTGGTTCCCAAACTTTTTCGATTCCCGGCACCCTTGCTGAATTCAGATTTTCCCAAGGCACACCCCCATCTGTTAAATTCTATTTTGCGAAATAGCAAGTATTTTTTTTTAATTAAAGGGTTAAGTAAAAATAAATAAAATACGAATTTAAGATCACCTTGTAAGATGCTAGCAATGCATTGCTTTGTATTGTGTGACAGATTAGGGGCTCTCTTGACCCCTTGAACCCTCAAGCACCACGTCAGTCGCCAGGTAAAAGTTCAAAGATGATTATTTATTATAAATATAATGTGCACCAAGCACCCTCTACTCCACAATACTCAATAAACAATACAAATAAACATTAACCAATCCTCCACTTTCAGACGCTTAGCCACCCTGCCTCCCAACTCAGGTCACTGCTGAGATTTCCCAGAGTCCTTTTAAAGTCTTTGACCCAGAAATGCTTCGGATCTCCCCAGTTCATGTGATTTCTAGCACTTCCTGGTCAGATCAAAACTCTTTTCTTCAGCCAGGACGTATATTATTTCTTCGGGGCTATAAGGAAAGTATACAGTAAGTCCCTGGGCCTCCCTGCAGCGTCCTCCGGTGGCCCCCATGGTATCCAGCAAGGCTATGACGAAAGACTCCAATTTCCATGATGCCCTGCTGGAATTCAGGGCCCTTCCACTTTGCAGGGATGACTCAATCTGGCGGTTTGGGGGTGTTGACCGAGATACACGGCTGGCAATCCCTCACAATTGATGCCTGCTTATAAAAACTACCTTTTTGTTGATTTAACTCCTTTAATTTTCTGCTAAAGTAGTTACGAGATTTACTAACTATGCTGGGATGACTGGTTTCTAAATGGCGTTTCAACATGAACTCTGGGGCCAAAACATTTATACACAGTACACACTGTGGCCTCTCTGCACCACTGACTTCTGTCAACGTAAAACCAAAGTCCAAATAACTGTCATCATATTTTCAATATTTGCGCTTCTTCGCACTCTGGTTGACGTTGCCACTGGTTGACGGTGTTTCCTTTTTATTTTCAGTCTCACAATGCTTATTACTGTTTAGTAAAAACTGATCCATTTTTAAAAATACATACGAGAGGAAATATTTCAAAAACTTCACTTGACTTACAGTTTTTCTCAGTTGCTTTGGTGCATTTCTCACAACAGACTTAACATTTGCATAACAGCGAGTGCATTTCTCAAAACACTTAGTGCAAATGGCAAAACATCATGGATGACCAGCAAAAGCAGGTAACCTCTTCAAAATCCTTAATCCATGCCTCAAAAGCAAGTATTTACAACACTGAATATGTCAGTGCCATCAAAATGCCAAGTCCATGAATCATCGTCCACGGACATAGATAGATAGATAGATAGATAGATAGATAGATAGATAGATAGATAGATAGATAGATAGATAGATAAGGCACTATATAATAGATAGATAGATAGATAGATAGATAGATAGATAGATAGATAGATAGATAGATAGATAGATAAGGCACTATATAATAGATAGATAGATAGATAGATAGATAGATAGATAGATAGATAGATAGATAGATAGATAGATAGATAGATAGATAAGGCACTATATAATAGATAGATAGATAGATAGATAGATAGATAGATAGATAGATAGATAGATAGATAGATAGATACTTTATTAATCCCAAGGGGAAATTCACACAATCCAGCAGCAGTACACTGACACAAAGAAACAATATTAAATTAAATAGTAATAGAAATGAAAAAATGAAAAAAATAAAAATAAAAATAAAATTAATGTTAGCATTTACTCCCCCAGGGTGGAACTGAAGTGTTGCATAGTGTGGGGGAGGAACGATCTCCTCAGTCTGTCAGTGGAGCAGGATGGTGACAGCAGTCTGTCGCTGAAACTGCTCCTCTGCCTAGAGATGACACTGTTAAGTGGATGCAGTGGATTCTTCATGATTGACAGGAGTTTGCTTAATGCCCGTCGCTCTGCCACAGATGTCAAACTGTCCAACTTTACTCCTACAATACAGCCTGCTTTCTTAACAAGTTTGTCCAAATGTAAAGTCATGTTATTATTATAAAATTGGCACAATCTAAACATTTTCTGATGCACAAAGGGCAGGAAACCTAAAAATACAAAACACCGATTTTGGGAGATTGATTCAAGAAGAATATTTTATTGATTGCACAGGTACATGGTGACATACTATGCACTGCACTTGGAGTCGAGCAAAAAAATGCATTTCAATACTTTATGCATAACATATGAAATGAAGGGGAAAAAAATGACAACATCGAAAACAATATATACATACTGAAATGTGTTTTGTATTTTGATGTTGTTAGCCATTGATGATGTTTTGCCATTTGCACTAAGTGTTTTGAGAAATGCACTCGCTGTTATGCAAATGTTAAGTCTGTTTGTGAGAAATGCACCAAAGCAACTGAGACTGATTGATCTAAGATCTCACACCTGCCCCGAATATTGTGTCACCTGAGAGCAATTTAAGGTGGTGCAGGAATCATTAGTACTAACCAACCCGCGGCGTACCATACGTCGCATAATCAGGCCGGTTTTTTAATGATTTTTAAGCACAGGGAGAAAATTAACATTTGAAAAATCGGTAATGTAATAAATCAGCAAGAAAAGCAACATTATAACAATGCATGGAACGAACCAACACACAATCGTCCGTGACTGAAAACTGGCGGACCGCCATCGCTCATGTGCCCACCTCCAACTCGTCACTCGAGTCGTTGTCGTCTTTGCACAGTCCAGATGCACGTGTGACTCACGTAGACTTTCCGTGTTCCTGCAGGAGCATCTAAGAAGACGCATGTTTGTCGCAGATGCGAATTGCTGTATGTAGGGTGTAAAACAGTTTGCTATGGTGCATGTGGTTGAGCGTCGTAACCGAAAACTCAGTTTTTAAAGACTGCTTACTTCATTGTGCTTTAACCTCAGTTGTAAAGGATTGTTTTTAGGGTCCCATGGGATACCCATCGCAAACCGTTTTACACGCTGCATATGGCGATTCACCTCCATGAGAAACATGCCTCTATGAACAGTCAACGTGGCTTGGAGGTGCCAGGAGTTGGTGGGCGTGGTTCCTTCCTGCGTGCGCCATAGGTGTCTTACTTGTCGGCAGCTCAGTGAGTTTACGCCCCTTCCGGCGTGCTTTCCATGGTTGTCTTGCCTTAGTGAATTATATATATAGATTGTGAATACAAATCAAAAAAAGTTTTGTAGAAACCTATAAAATACACTTGACAGCGACTGATAACTTGTTGAACACTTTTGACTGCAATGACTTACACAATGAAACAATGACAAGTTTGTCTGGAGTATAAGACTATGCAAAAGAGGGCTACGCAATGTATTTTGATCATCATGACATGAGCAACCGCTGATGTATGATATAGCTGAGAACTGCACATAAACATCTGCCTGAGTGAACTATAGCAATTGCAAAATGATGAAAACACCCATTGCTGTTATGATGTGCACAACTGACTAAAGGTTGTGGGAATTGAACGAGCAGTTTTGAGAACTGCAATTCCGTTGTGAGAAATGCACCAAAGCAACTGATAAAAACTGTAATCACAACAATATGTGGTTGATAAAATCCCCGAAAACTAATTCAACATGACGACCGCGTGAAACCGACAGCTATTTATATACGAACACAAAGTACCGAGAAAGTTCAACAAACAACTAAAACAATCGAGAAACGTAATTATTGTAGAGCGCCATCTAGTAACCATTTGTAGAGGCTTCTGCAAACAGTTATTACGAAGTGAGTTACTGGTTGGCATCAGGTCTGCCAGATGTCGCCCCTTATCACACTGAATTGAAAATGGAAAAAAAAATTATGAAAAATTTGTAATATTTTGCTGCGCGCCTGTGAGGAAGCCGTGGCGCACACTTTGGGAACCACTGTGTTATGATGTTCCACAGCCTCAACGCAGGACACTAAGGTTACGTTCACATTACAAGCCTCATTGCTCAGATCGGATTTGCCTGTCTTGACGGTTCACATTCGTAAGTACAAGTGACCCGTATGCTACCAGAGCATAGCAGTTAAGACAACAAGGCTGAACGACAGTTTTCTCCCTTACACCATCAGGCTTGTAAATAGAACCTACCCACTGCCCCTCTGCTCGGCACTGCAGGCTAGCGCGTGTCTTGAGACCATATGCAGTACCTGCAGAGCTTACACTGTATCATTTATTTATTTGTACGTTGCACTCTTACTTCTGTTTTTTTGCATTTTTCTTGTTTGTTGTTGTAAATTCTTGTCTGCTGTTGTTTATTATCGTTTATTGCTGGAAGACTCACAGAATAAGATTTTCATTGATCATACTACAATAAAGTTGAAATTGAGCCACACTGACTGATGATGACAGCACTCTGCCCATCAAATAGATAAAAAGGCACATGAATTCCAATTTGAGAATTCTCATTCACATTACATGGCCATGAATCGAATAAATATTCTATCTAGGACCATATGTGTGAAAATGACTCAGATCTGATTTGAAATGATCGTATTTCTGTGTTCACACAATCTTGAAAATGCCAGGTTTTTGTCACTTTAAGTCATGCAAAATATGCAAATGCCAAATTCTTCTTCTTTCGGTTGCTCCTGTTAGGGGTCACCACAGTGGATCATCTTGTTCCATATCTTTCTGTCCTCTGCATCTTGTTCATCACCTGCATGTCCTCTCTCACCACATCCATAAACCTTCTCTTAGGCCTTCCTCTTTTCCTCTTCCCTGGCAGCTCTATCCTTAACATCCTTCTCCCAATATACCCAGCATCTCTCCTCTCCACATGTCCAAACCAACACAGTCTCGCTCTCTGTCTTGAGCTGACTCTCTAATGTACTCATTTCTAATCCCGTCCATCCTCATCACACCCAGTGCAAATCTTAGCATCTTTAACTCTGCTACCTCCAGTTCTGTCTCCTGTGCTACCGTCTCTAACCCATATAACATAGCTGGTCTCACTACCGTCCTGTAGACCTTCCCTTTCACTCTTGCTGGTACCCGTCTGTCACAAATCACTCCTGACACTCTTCTCCACCCATTCCACCCTGCCTGCACTCTTCTTCTTCACCTCTCTTGCACAATCCCCGTTACTCTGTATTGTTGATCCCAAGTATTTAAACTCATCCACCTTCGCCAACTCTACTCCCTGCATCCTCACCGTTCCACTGACCTCCCTCATTTACACACATCTATTCTGTCTTGATCCTACTGACCTTCATTCCTCTCCAGAGCATATCTTCACCTCTCCAGGGTCTCCTCAGCCTGCTCCCTATTATCGCTACAGATCACAATGTCATCAGCTAACATAGTCCACAGGGCCTCCTGTCTAATCTCGTCTGTCAGCCTGTCCATCACCATTGCAAATAGGACTCAGAGCCGATCCCTGATGTAATCCCACCTCCACCTTAAACCACTGTTACACTTCCCTCGTACATATTCTGTACAACTCTTACGTACTTGTCTGTCACTCCCGACTTCCTCATATAATACCACAAATGGCCACTGGGAACACCATCAAACAACCCAGGTAGTCACAAAAAGACGCAAAATCTATATAAAATAACCCTAACCCTAACCCTAACCCTAACCCTAACATGAATTTCCACTTAAAACATAAAGGAATTGCCTAAAGCAAAGAGGCAACACCAAAAAGAAACAATACACAGGTTCTAAATTTTCCAAAAAAACACCAGACACTCCAAAGCACACTCAAAATGAACTGCTGGGAACTGTGGGAGTATAGAGCAGATTAGAATTCCTGGTGGTAATTGGCAGGTGGCCCTGCCCCTTCGGGGACCACCCACAACACACATGGAACATACTGACTTTTAAAAACACAGTGCAATTTTAACCAAATAACAGAAAAATATACATGTAAGACAAATAATCATTCGTAATTAGCATAAATAACAATAAAACACTAATATACACATAAATATACTGTACAACATTGACAATGCATAATACAGTAGACTCTCAGTCACAGGTCAGGGAGGTAACTGTATGGCTGCTAATGCTCTGCCACAAATAAGGTAAACAGGCTAAGACTGGCAAAGACCCGAAATTGAATGTCGTCAGGAAAAGCAAAGCTCATAGCCAGTTATTCAAACAGGAACTCAGGTCTAGCCAAAGGGAGAAGCCTAACTTGTAGTCAATTCAAATGCAATGTCAAATCCAAATGAAACTCAAAAAATGAACACACATGAAAATGTTTTAATATCCACAAAGTTGGACAACAGAACAGTCGAATCTGCAGATTTCTATGTGGTTGCATTGAATGACACAATTGCCACAACTTTCAGAGACCCTGACCTGGCAAAACGGGAGGTGCATTTAGCAACCTTTGCCATAAGTCAAGTCAAGTCAATCCAGTGGCTTTATTGTCCCACCATCCACAAACCATACTGCAGCATACAGTGGCACAAAATAACACACCTTGGGACCACCACTGTGCAATATAAACACAGGATAATTGCAAGACAGGTAAAGAAATACACAATACTATAAATAGATAACTAAACAAAATGATACATAATAAATAGTAGCTAAGTTAATATATAGTAGTAATTTGAAATAGGCAATACATAATTAAATAATAACAATAACTAATAATAAAAAACAAGAGTAGTGACAAGTGTAACAAATGTACTTCCTATAAATAATAAGCTCCGAGGAGCAGGTCTGAGGGCAGGGGGGCAGCACAGATTTCATTCAGAATCCGGACTGCCGAGGGGTAGAAGTTGCTGAAGAACCTGGTGGAACCATTTTGGATGCTACAATACCATCTGCCACACGGAAATGGGACAAAGAGACCGTGGGAAGGGTGGGAGTGGTCCCCCACAATGCAACAGGCTTTGCGGAGGGGGCGCTTTATAAAGCTGTCTTTAATGGAGGGTAGAAAGGTCCCAATGATCTTTTCTGCTGTATGCACTCTCCGTTGTAGGACCTTACAGTCAGAGACACTGCCGTTCCCAAACTAGACAGAATGCTGTCAGTGGTGCCCCTGTAGAATTATTGGAGGCAGTCTTGTCTTCTTCAGCTAATGAAGAAGTTCAGACACTGCTGCACCTTCTTGGTTATGGAGGTGGTGTTAACTGACCAAGTAATAATAAGTCCATCCATCCATTATCCAACCCACTATTTCCTAACTACGGGGTCACGGGGGTCTGCTGGAGCCAATCCCAGCCAACACAGGGCGCAAGGCAGGAAACAAACCCCAGGCAGGGCGCGCACACACACACCAAGCACACACTAGGGACAATTTTAAATCGCCAACGCACCTAACCTGCATGTCTTTGGACTGTGGGAGGAAATCGGAGCACCCGGAGGAAACCCATGCAGACACCTGGAGAACATGCTGGAGCCCAGGTCTCCTAACTGTGAGGCAGCAGCACTACCCACTGCGCCATCGTGCACAGTGGGAAATAATCTTTTCACATGACCTTTGGGGATCAGAGTATAGGGTATCATGGTGCAATTTTCAGGTTAAGGGTCTTGCTCAAAGGCCCAACGGAATAGGATCCTTTCTGACCGTAATGAGATTTGAACCAGCAATCTCCCAGATATCACCACAGATCCTTAGCCACCAATCTTTCATAATCATATTTTAATATTTTAGTTCTCCCAGAAAAACATTAAATTCTAATGTATTCCTAGCAGTTTAATGGCCCATGGGTGGTTTCTGCTGATGCGACATTGAATGACAGAATATCACATGCTGGACGGCGGGGGGCAAACAGTTTTCTGTAGTTTGCTAAGTGGAATCAGAAACCATAGAAAGTGCTTTAAATCAGGCATCTCGTGTAATAGAAAAGGCTCCACTCATGGAATGGGACATTTTTAACACATATAGCGGGCCTCGGGGTTTCCTACAGTGCAGTTGTCGTGCCAGGTTAGTCAGTATGCTGTCCACTGTGTATTTTTTTAAAAGTTAGAAATGGTCCAGGCTGACATTTTAACTCTTCATAAAAAATGAATAGGAATAGGACAGCCACTAGCAGAACCAACCCAGTATAGTATATATGCAGTATAGATTTTAGTAACAGTAGCAATACTAATCAGTAAGTCAAACGTCCACACATCTTTAGGGTTTGATGTCAAATAGCTTTTATTGTGTCACGTGTCATCAGTTCTCCTCTATCCTGATGAAATGTCTTCAAAGTTTTGCCATGACTAACATTACGATTTCACGCTGCACAATTCTTTATTGTGAGCTTAAGCAGTGGCCTTCTACTTTTTTTCCTTGTGACCCAATTTTACCCAATGCGTGTCTTCACAACTTGTAACTGTTGAAGAACAATGTCCGATCATCATCCCGTTCCCTCTTGGAGAATCACCACAGATTGTTTTCCCACCCCCTAGGAAAATCATCATAAATCACCATCAAGGGGTAAGGTACCCTTCATGGAAAATTGCTATCGACTATCTGTATCCAGCAGGGGAAGCTAGCTCCCTTGTTGAAATAAGTTCTTTTGTAATTGCAACGTGTTACATAACCTGAAACTATATAGATATAATATAAAAAGGTGATACCCCTCCTTTATTCATGCGGTGGTAAGAAATCACATGGGAGAAATAATTTAGCTTTCTTTATTGACGGCTTATGCAGCATAATAGACGAAGGAAGCCATGACAAGAATCCAGTTTCGGAGCGGGGGCCTGATGTGTAGAGTCTGCCATTATCGCCGCTGCGTTGGAAGGATTTTCAGGATCGGATGATGTTATCTCCCATCCGTCCATCGGCTTTAAAGGTGTGCTGGGCAATGTTCCAAGGCTTTATACTCTTTCTTCATGTGCAGGCCCCAATGTAGGTGAATCATGTCTTTCCAAACAAGGCAAAGAGGATACAGTCTCATGCTGACTGTGACAGACGTAAAATAGTGCACATTTCCCCAACTGTCTTTATGTGTCTTGTCTTATGCTTTGCCTAGCAGTTCTAAATGATGAGCCCTTGTGCTAAATCTGTGTCCACTGTGCATGCGATTAGAAAGAAAAGTAGATTTATAAAATATTTTTGTACAGAGGACAGTGACATATTAAACTTATGTTACACCATTGTCATTGATATGGAGTATATGGTTTGTTTCAGCCATGCAAGTGGTGACCCACTGTAGGACTTTCTGCAAACCATTTGTAACCCTTTCCCATTCTGTACAATTGCAATTCATGACTCAGTACGACACAGTTCTAGATATCACGCAGCCCAAAATCCATAGTTTAAGAAACATCGAGTTAGAGAGTCCCAAAGAACAAGAGAGAGTCTCAAAATACACCAAATGCCTACTAGAGGTGAATATTACTGTCAAACCCTGGCTAGCAATAAGGGCAAACACTGGATCTTTGTAAAATAAAAGTTTATTCTTTAAAAATATGCTTTGTAATAACATGAAGCTCTGTGGAGCACAAAAAGACAAAAAGGAGTTGCAGGCAAAGGTTGTCTATCTATCTATCTATCTATCTATCTATCTATCTAGCTATGTAGCTATCTATCTATCTATCAAAAGAAACCTATGTCCAATTATAAAATCCAAGGCGTGATCAAACTTTCTTTCTGAACTAAGATCCTGGATGGCTAATAATCTTCTTGATCTGAATCAAAATAAAACAGAGGTGCTTATAGTGGGTCCATCAGCTAAATCCCAGATTGGTCTTGGCCTTCTCGGCTCTTTCTCTGTCTTCTCCAAACCTCAAGTCTGCAATCTTGGTGTTACGTTTGATAGTAACCTTTCTTTTGAGAAACAAGTAAATTCTGTAGTCAAGAGTTGCTTTTTCCAACTACTGACTACTCATGCTTTTATCTTCTCTCACCTTGATTACTGCAACTCACTGTATTATGGGATTAGCAAATCTCTGATACGCAGGTTACAGTTGGTCCAGAATGCTGCGGCTCACTTTCTGGTTGGGGCAAGAAAGTCTGACTCTGTTTCTGCTATTTTAGCTTCTTTACACTGGCTGCCTGTCAGTTTTCGAATTGATTTTAAAATCTTATTGCAAGTTTAAATCTTTACATGGGCTCGCTCCTGCCTATTTATCTGAATTGTGTGTTTTACACCAGCCTTCCAGAGTGCTTAGATCTTCTGGTCAGTTGTCTCTTGTTGTCCCTCGTAGCAAAAGTAAAACTAACTGTGGAACTCTTTACCTCATCACATAAAGGAGTCGTCTACAACTGAACTGTTCAAAACAAGATTTAAAGACTCACTTCTATTCAATTGCATTCCGTGACCTTCATTAATACTGATGGATTCCTCTTTGTGATTATATAACATTATTTCTATTTATTATGTATCTTATTTTATGTTAATATATTTTATTACTATTTGTTTTATGTTAATAGTTTTTGTTTTTCTTTTATTCTATTATTGTAAAGCACTTTGGCCACAGCAGTACTATGTTGTTTTAAATGTGCTATATAAATAAATTGACAACTGACAATCAAAAGAGAGCAAAAAAGGTCAAACATTCAATATACCACAGACGCACAAAGCAGAGGAATAATCACAAGAAATTCTCACCAACTCTAACAAGGAACTGTGGGATTACCTCAGCGTTTATAGGTCTGACAGAAGTCCCTGGCAGTGATGGGCAGGTGGCCCTGCCTCTTGCAGAATCATCCATAAAACACAAGGCATATAACAAAGGCATGAATATGGATACATAAAGAGCAAAAGAAAAACCAAAAAATGTAAAGAATCTAAAATGAACAGCAAATACATATAAAGGAATGTGAAGCCCAGCTAGGACAGAAATCCTGGCTGAAACATAATACTATTTTTATTGATTCAGATACAGACTGTTGTATTTTTGAAAATGGAAATGAACAGGACATGTGACATAGTCAAAAATTGGAGCCAAAGTCTTTACCGAAAGTCAAAGCGATCTATTGTCCATTTCAGAACGTTAATCAAAAACCAAATGTCTCAAAAGAATTAGTTCAGTTATCCAGGCAGAAGCACGCAAAGTATCGTGCAGTAACACTTGACTTTTTGGCTGCAATCTTAGATTAACCAGTACTTCACGCACCAACATTTACACAGTCACTCCGGCGTCTTTGCACACTGTGCGTTCCTGACTCATTCTAGGAATGATCACCATTGTAACTATAGATCATTCTAAAATGGCGGCACCCATAAATAAAAAAATAAATAAATGGTAAAATACTCCAATAACTTCTGGATGAGCACTAACGTCAGATTCAGAATCCTTGGGTTGAAAACCTTAAACTACACACGTCACACACATGTACTCGGGAGACAACTTCAGGGCTCATCCAAAGGTAGTTCTGCTTCCAACCAGGGTTTGGCACTGTTGTCTAATGCCGTCTCGCTTCCTCCCTCTGCAGAAGCACCGATTGACAGTCATGTCCCTAATGACACCATTTCCAATTTCCTGACCTCATGAACCTGCTTCATCCTGCCCTCGAGAATGAAAACGGCTCCACCACCATCTTAAAATCAGTCGAGCAAAGACTCAAGGCTGATTAATTACTATGTATTTTGAGGATATTTTACTTATTATAGTAGTGATAACTGAACAATAAGCCTGTGATATTTCATTTTGTTTATAACAAATGAATCGTGTAATGGACTGGGGCGCTCCATCCATGGATTGTTCCTGCGTTATGCCCTATGCTTGCTCCAGCTTCCCCACAACTCTTTCCTAGATTTAGGCAGGTTAGGAAATGGATGGACGGATAATAACAAATGAGTAGGTAAAACTTTGGGTCTGTGATTTAATTGTAAAAACGCCATGGTTAACCCTTTAATAGACAATTTATGCCCAAGCTTAATGTAAAAAATTTGAAATCATATCAAACTCTGTCAAACTGGATGATCAGTACTGGCCATAAAACAAACCTGCTCAGTGACAAGATGGAGGTCTTTACTTGAGTAAGTATTTCACACTTTTGCACTACATCAGAAGAAAATCAAGTCTCTGGCTAACTAGGGAGGAGATTAAGACTACAGAAACACAAAATCTTTCTTTTATTAATGCCTTTCTTGAAGTACATTTCAAGACTAAAGTAATATTACATTTTGCATTATTAGTACACAAGAAGTGACTTGTTCAACATCAGAAAGATTAAAGTCTAATGCCTTAGTCACTCGGCCACTGTGATTCTTCCACTCGCACATGGCACTCAATCGTTTAGATAGATAGATAGATAGATAGATAGATAGATAGATAGATAGATAGATAGATAGATAGATAGATAGATAGATAGATAGATAGATAGATAGATAGATAGATAGATAGGGGACTATATAATAGATAGATAGATAGATAGATAGATAGATAGATAGATAGATAGATAGATAGATAGATAGATAGATAGATACTTTATTAATTTTATTTGACCCTTAAAGTCATACGTGCTTCACATGAAAATAAAAACTTAGCACCGTTGACTAACATATGTAAAGTGATCCGATGGATAAACAGAGGCAGTGCTTCCTTTCTTAAAAATATTAACATCCCCTTTTTTTCCACACTCTGCGGCATTTGTGCAGTGCGGCCATAGAGAGCTTAAACAACTAAGCACATCCACATAAAGACAATAAGGGTGAGCTTTCTTGAAGGCTTTTACTTAAACTGAAATATATATACAAAGGAAACATACAGGTGTACAACCAAAGACAATCTTATATATAAAAGTTGTGACAGGAGATGGCTATACCAGCGCTTAACCTGACACAGATAGACACGGGAGGCACACTTATAAAAACACAAGCTGTTTTTTATTTTCCTTCACTTGCATCCCCACAAGCCCACAACATAGTCTAAGCACTAAACACAATACAGTAATCCCTCCTTGATCGCGGGGGTTGCGTTCCAGACCCCCCCGCGATAGGTGAAAATCCGCGAAGTAGAAGCCATATGTTTGTAAGGTTATTTTTATATATTTTAAGCCCTTATAAACTCTATCACACTGTTTATATATATTCCCCGCACAGTTATACAGCATAATAATCCCTTTGTATTCTCTTAGATATTAGGTAAGATTTATTGAAATTATGTATGTAAACACACTGTTTATATACAGTAAAACGTAAATATTATTTTAAAGATATTGAGTGTCTCAGATATCACATATGTTACAGCCATCAAGATAGACAGGCCACCAGCAATAAATACATACAATGCAAGAAAAATAGTATACAGTAAATGTGTGTACAGTGACACTAAACGTACGTACATGTACTAAGTACTGTAAGTAGAAAATTAATTATGGTTACTCACAAACAGTGACACGATGACTTGTCCGATAACAATGAGTTTAATTTTACTGCGCAACAAAGGAGAGCGTTCCAGCCCTTCTAAAGGAGCCTCTTCAGGCGATTGTGTAGCACTGCCGTTGTTCTTCTTCTGACAGTCTTCAATCCAAATCCCTAAAGCAGATTCTATCCAGACTACTGCCTTATTACATCCACTTACAACTCATTTTGCACCCTGGTTAAAAGGACACTGCGGCTGTAGATCTTGTATTCCTTTCCTACTTTTTAAATAAAAAGAATTGTAGCCTCATTGATGCCGTAATGGCGTCCTACAGCGGTGTAGCTTTTCCCTTCCTTCAGCATATCCAAAACGTTTACCTTTTCAGCAATCGTTAACATCTTCCGTTGGCACTTGAGCACGGCCCCTGAAGCAGTAGCAGGAGCAGATCGTTTTGGAGCCATAATGAAGGGCTTGACTATGCACAAAGATAAACACAAAAGAGCACAAAAGTGAACTCTTTACACAGTGAAACACGTTGATGCTGAATGAGTGAGACGAGACTTCCTGGTTAACACCGCATTCAGCACATAGGAACTTAACTGCATGCTCTGATTGGTTAGCTTCTCAGTCATCCGCCAATAGCGTCCCTTGTATGAAATCAACTGGGCAAACCAACTGAGGAAGCATGTACAGGAAGTAAAAAGACACATTGTCCGCAGAACCCGCGAAGCAGCGAAAAATCTGCGTTATATATTTAGATATGCTTACATATAAAATCCGCGATATAGCGAGGGATTACTGTACTTTCTCTTTGTTTCTTATTCTTTCTACTCCAATTCTCTCTGACGAGCTTTGTCTCCCTACTCTCGATTCTGGCTCCCCAAGTAGTGGCTGCTGGCTGCTTTTATAAGGTGTGGTGGAAGAGCTGCTCTCCAAGGCTCAACAGCAGCTCCCATAAAGCCCTGCGAGAGTCCGAGGCACCACTGCAACCCATAGAGGCTGCCATATAGCGTCCTGGGGGAGGAACTGTTCTGGCCACGCTTGCTCCCCCAGTCCTCTAAGTGAAGAGGCATCCTAACCGGACAGGAACCCCGCCTGTCTGTGACAATGAAGAAAGAAGTACGAGGCTACAGCATGAAGCTGAAAGAAAGTGACTCTGTCACCAAAGTGAAACCGCTGATGAAGGACAAACTCACTTAGCCGCTAATACACAAGTGAGGTTAGCACATCGGCAAAACAAAACCTTCAAGGAGTGTCACACACGTGCGAGTAGAGAAATAAATATGGACCAAGTGAAGGCAATTCCATGCCAGGCCAGTGGGAGGCGGGGTGCACTAAATCTTCTCCTGTTATCTTTACAGACCAGCCGCAGGAAAACCTATGCGACTCAACCTTGAAGACGTCACTTCCGGCACCTAGAATGATATCACTTCTGGTTCTGGGGCCTCAACTGACATCACTTCCGGTTCTGGTGTCTTGATTGACGTCAGAAGATGACCACTTCCAGTTCCCCTGTGTCACTTCCGGCCTGACTATTTAAAACCACCATCTTTGCAACTCAACGTCAGTTCTGTTTTGGACTCAGTCTTGTGAGAATCTCTGTTCCTTTCAAAGTCTTTTGCAGCCAGGGATATTATATATGGCAGCGCCAAACCTTTTTAAGTGTGTCAAGTCTGATCATTTTCCAGGAGAAAGCAATTCACTTTGTCGCTGATAGACAAGGGGGGCGAGCACACTCCCAAAATGAAACCGCCGACTCAGCATTTCAATTTTTTTTTCTGACGATTTAAATAGTGTCCTGGAGCCCGGGCTTTTTACAGCACTGGTTTACACAGCTAGTAAATAATGATTTACAAAGTAATACATAGCAGACAGTATATGGGGGGACCCAAAAATAACAAGAATTTTTTTCTGTCGGCTGGAGGGGCGTTAGTTCCAACGTTTGCCACTAGGTGCATGTGGTGATCAGGCGAGTGACGTCTGCATCACGACAACGATCCCACCCACACAGCACTGAATGTGTGGCAGTTTCTAAAGAAAAACGGGATGACAACGGGTTTCCACCCCCCCAAACTCCCTGGACTTTGTGCCCTGGGATTTTTTTCTTATTTCCAAGAATGAAGGGGGACCTTAAAGGAAAGTGTTTTCAGGATGTAGAAGAGGTCAAGAAGCAAATGACGGAGGCACTGAAGATTATCACTTTGTAAGAGTTTCAGAACAGTTTTGAACAAAGGAAAAAGAGTTGGGAATTCTCATTATTTTTGGGTCCCCACTTGTACATTTAACAATAAAGCTTTAAAATACACTTACAAGGTGAGATCATGACAAAAGGAAGCATATATGCACAGGTCCAGATTGCTGTGTACCACAACTAATCAGACCCTGGGGTTTATATACCTTAAAGATACATTTCATACGTGACCAAAACATAAGATAAAGGGGTGCCTACGTGAGACACATGGGGCACATTGTGTTGAAATGTTCATTATGGGACGTATGTGCGTTACGCGAGCATCATATACATTTAAAACACCACTGTGGAATATGACTGACAGGTGTGTGAATAAATGAAAAGACAAAGGGAGAGCACAGTTCAACAAATAACAGTAATAGTTAACAGCATGTAGGCCAGGACAATCTCTTTGCAATTACTTATCTGGCTGACATATTTATCCAAAGTGACTTACAACATTTGAGATGTTACACTTGGTTTTGGTCCTCTACTTAGAGCACAGGCAGGTGCAGTGACTGGCTGATAGGCAAACAGTGTCAGTAGCAGGACTTGAACCCGCCACCTCAGAGTCTGAGATGCAGAGCCTTAACCACTATGCCGCATGGCAGTAGCAACAATCACTGAGTGTATCAAAAACCAGTTGCAATCTGCACATTGTTCCTAAAAATGCCTTTTAAAATTGAGACTGTATTCAATCACAATGGTTTCCAATCAATAGAACTTGAGAAGAGTTTCAATGGATGTGAATAAAAAGATTTATTATGTACATCAGTTGCCATTAGAATTTATGTACTACTGGGTCCACTGCCAGTTCCTTAGGGCAACCATCAAGCAAGTGGTGTACAATGCTAAAAATGCCCTAGAAAGGAATGATTATCTTTAGATTCGATTAGATCAACTTTCTTAACCCCTATGGGGAAATTCAGATGCATACAGCAGCATAGGGCAGAACGGTGGTGCAGTGGGTAGCGCTGCTGCCTCGCAGTTAGGAGACCCACGTTCACTTCCCGGGTCCTCCCTGCGTGGAGTTTGCATGGTCTCCCCATGACTGCATGGATTTCCTCCCACGGTCCAAAGACATGCAGGGTAGGTGCATTGGAGATTCTAAATTGTCCCTAGTGTGTGTGTGTGTGTGTGTGCCCTGCGGTGCGCTGGCGCCCTGCCAGGGGTTTGTGTTGGCTGGGATTGGGTCCAGCAGACCCCCGTGACCCTGTAGTTGGGATATAGCGGGTTGGATAATGGATGGATGGATACAGACATTGTTATTGACAGCAGTGGCAGAAAAGACCCCCAGAGGCACTTCTTAGCACTCCGTTGTGAAATGAGCCTATGGTTAAAAGTGCTCCAAGAGAGCGCCTCCTGGAAGGGAGTTTTCATAATGGCATTCAATTTTGCCACCATCCTCTTGTCCACAACTGTGTATCCAGGCTATGCCCTGTGATGGAGCAGGCATTCCTGATCAGTTTGTTTAGGCATTTATGTGTGTTTTGAAAACAGGTTACTTACCCTGAAGACTGCAGTGTAGAACACCACATTGTCTACTATGGGCTGGTAGAACATTTCCATCAGCTTGCTGCACACATCAAAAGACCTGAATCTGCTTAGGATGTCCAGTCTGCTTTGGCCCTTCTTGTGCTGGACCACTGCGTGGTCAGACCAGTCCAGCCTGGTGTTTGTGTAAACCCCCAGCTACTTTTAGCTCTGCATCACTTCCATGTCCTCCCCCTGAATGGTGACTGGTCTCAAAAGCTTCTTCAGTTCTTCAGTTTTGGTCACAGAGAGACCGTCGTACATAAAGAACACTGTATATATAATATTTCACACTATAATTCAGGATTCTGGGTCATAATAGTTTTGCTTTCCCTTGCTGAAAGTCTAAAGCATCTAAAAGAATGGTGGGCTGTGGTATCAGGCGATCATTTCTATTGGCTTCCTGAATATTTGACCCACAAGTAAACATTTTACGGAAAAAAAAAAAATCCTTGATTTGATGTATGCTAATGTGCACTCCCACTGTTAAGGTCCATGTATCTACAGTAGATGTGAGTTCTCTTTATTGAATGCTTTCCCGCTGCTCTTCTCTCTATTCTTGCCGTTCGCTTTTCTGACGATGTGTTTTATCAAGTTTGACACGCTCGCTCTCGCGCTCTCTCTCTCTCTCTGCAGAGTCTTTTCCTCTTTTTTTATTCATACTGATTGCCTAAATAAGCCTGGAAATGTGGTTGATGTGCTAATTTGAAAGCTCTTTACCTTGAATTTCAACAAACCTCATTTTACCTGCATCATATAAATTTTTTTTAATGTTAAGATCACCATTCTGATTTTGTTATTACATTTTTTATTACAACAAGCTCGAGAGAGTCCCACGTAAGAACAGGTCAGTCCCCAATGGCAAACAAATTAAGATTGGTAGAGTTCTGTTTAAAAAGCCAGGATAATTTGCATAACACAGATAAAAAATACATTAGTGTGCACCAATCAACATACAGATAAATAGTGTAATCCATAACATACCTTATATCTTTCTAGATCTTAAGGTCCCAAAATAGACAGAGTGCAAACATCCATCCATCTTCATTACCTGTTTATCTAGGGCAGGGTCATGGGGCAGCTGGAGTCTATGCCATCGATCAATAGGAATTTTTTAAGATATAATACTACAGTTAAAATGTTAAATGCCATCTGATCTCATCACTTGCTTCTCTAATCCATGCTTTTTCACTTGACCATTAAAACTTTAGCTATGAGGTGGCACTTTGGTAGCACCTGCTGCCTTGCAATAAGGAGACCAGGATTTGCATTCTGGGTGGAGTTTGTATGTTTTCCCTTTGTCTGCCTAGGCTTCCTCCAGGTGCTCCATTTTCCTCCCAAAGACAGGCAGAATAGCTTTTTTAGAAAAAGACTCTGATCCCAATGGTTCTGTGGAATGCTCAGGGGATTCATTTGGAAGGCAGAGATACTGTCCTTACAACCTTGGAGCCACCATCCATTTCCTTGCCTGAAAGAAAATGACTTGCTGATTCTGAGGTCTCCACTGCTGGGGTGGAAAGAGTTGCCACCACTGTTTTTGGCTTCCTAGAACTATTAACTATTAAAAAAGCACCTCTTGGTTATTTAGGCCTAAATATTCCACCCCCAACATATGACTGTGGATGCAAGACATGCAGGTCAGGTGAGTTGGTGATCCTAAACTGTCCCTAGTAGGTGCTTGGGGCCGATGTGTGTGTGTGTGTTTGTGGGTTCACCCTGAAATGAACTAGCACCCTGTCTAGGGTTTGTTCGTGCCTTGAACACTATACTGGCTGGGTTAGGTTCCAGCTGACCCCCATGAACCTCATTTGGACAAATCAGGTTAGAAATCGACTGACTTACTTAAGCTACACTGATATGCAGGTCATTGCTCCTGGCACCACTAGAGGGTGCCAAATTATCACTGTTGTTACTTAAACACTGTTTGTACAAAACCCAGGATCTCCTGGTTGGAGCCCTAACTCTTTACACACACACACACATATACACACATACTGATGAGCCAAAACATTATGGCTAATTCAATGTGAAGCAAATGACTTTGACAGTTATGGGGCATGTCAAGTGAGAGAGAGGTTGGGAGCATGTGCTTGATACAGTACATTACTGCATCAGCCACACGATGAACCACCCAGATTGGGACACAAGTGTAGTTGGAACAGTGGGAGGGAAGGTGGGAAGTGGGAAGGTGATTGGACTGCCAATCCTGCCACCAACCCCAAGTTTTACCTATAGGTTAGAGGATCTGATTGCAGGTTAATGTCATACCCAGGATGAAGCAATTGCAGGTTAAAGGCCTTTCTTAAGGCCCCAGTGTAGTAAAGTCACTTCTGGTGTTTATGTGATTTGGACCAGCAACTTCCCGATTGCCGGCACAGATCCCTAGCCTTAGAGCCAAGGTTAGCGATATATTAGATGGCAACTTGACATTAGGTGAGTACCTACTAGAATTGGATCAGTACTAAAATTTTGACGTTGGTATCGATACCAGTGTTCAGACCTTGGTACCAAAGCAAATAACGGATAACACTTCATAATTATAGTATGTGATCCCCTGTGATGGCACAGTGCACTTCCCCTTTGAATTTTCCAGTACTTTGAAATGTTGGGATGCGGGTCCTTGTTCCCATGGATTCTCCAGGGAAGAGTGAGTGGAAAGGGGTGGGATGAACACCCCATGGAGTATCAAGTGCATCAGAGAGTGGAAGAACAAAGATCAGCGGACCAAGTCTTTCAAGTCTCTCACTGTTTACTTCTAGTACCAAACGTACCAAACTGTTGGCAGTGAAATGCTCTTAAAAATGTGTTTCTATTTTGTACATTTCAGTACCAGTATAGTGTACAAACCTAGTGCACACTGACAGTGGTCCTAGGAGAAAAATCCAGGAACCACAAACAGTGCTGGTCATCTAAAATTCATTGATGTAATACAGGCTATATTGAACCAACAGAAGGGCTACTCTGGCACAAATTGCAGATAGTTTAAATGATGGTGGGTCATGACACAGTTTCAAACCCTGCTGGGAATGGGAGTACATAGCCACAGGCCAGTCAAGAGTACCCATATTAACCTCTGTCCACAATCTAAAGTGCCTACAATGGGCACATCTGAAGTTATCCTTGGATCAATGGAAAAAAAGGTCAACTGGTCCAATAAATCACATTTTCTGTGGCATCATGTGGACGGTCAGGGACGAGAGTCACATTTACCTGGGGAAGAGACAGCATCAGGATACAGTATGAGAAGAAGGCAAGCTGGTGGAGGTGGCGTGATACTTTGGGCAATGTTCTGCTGAGAAAACCTGTGTCCAGGCATTCTTCTGGACGTTAATTTGGTGGGTACCATTTTCATAAAGTGTTTGACTCAGTTGATCGAGCAGCCCTGTGGGACATCCTGAAACTTTGTGGGATCCCCTCGAGGTTGCTGGATATCATAGCCAGACTGTGAGTGCTGTGCAAAGTGGAGGCAGAACCTCTGCGTGTTTCCCAGTTGATTATGGAGTTTGTCAGAGGTGTGTTGTTGCTCCTACTCTGTTCGATGTTTGCATGGGCTGGATTTTTGCCAAGGCTGTGGGGTCCAGCAGCTGTAGGGCATCTGTTGGTGAAGAAAGATTCGTGGATCTTGACTTTGTCAATGATTCTGTGATGTTCGCAGAGTTAATGAAGCCTCTGATTAGGACTCTCGAGAAACTGAGCGAGGAGTCTGACTGTCTGGGCTTGCAAGTGTCCTGATAAAAAACAAGATCCAGGCCTTTAATGACCTCTTAGGCATAGCCATCAGCAGTGTGTCTGTCATCAGAGAGAGTGTCGACCTTGTCGAGAGGTTTACTTACCTCGGCATTGACGTTCACGTTTCTGGTGTCTCTTCCTATGAAGTCAGTAGACGGATTGGGAGAGCATGGGGGGTCATGATGTCACTGTGTCTCTTCGGAGAATCCTTGGGTACCGCTGGGTTGACTTTGTGCCGAATGAATGGCTGTTCACAGAGTCACGAATGAGACACATTACCTGCATTGTGAGGGAGTGTCAGTTATGGCACTACAGCCACATAGCGTGATTCCCTGAGGGTGATTGGGCTCACAGTATCCTCATTGTTGAGGACCCTAGTGGCTGGACCAGGCCAAGGGGACACACACGTAACACCTGGCTGCTGCACATAGAGGGTCATTTCTGGAGGCTGGGACTGGACTGTGTGTCTGCCTGGGGAGTTGATAACTTGAGCTGTTTCTTTGTGTGGTGGGTGCGGCAACATGCTGTACCAGTGCATGCTCCCCAACCTGACCTGACCTGACCTGTACCATTTTCCTCAAACATTCTTGCAGACATTCATGACAATGTTATTCCCTGATGGAAATGCCATTCTTCACCATGTGCCCTGCCACAAATTGTTTTGGGAGCATGATAAAGAGTTCAAGGTGTTGACGTGTCTTCCAAATTTTCCAAATCTCAATCCAACCAGCATCGGTGGGATGTGTTGGAAGAACAAGTCTGATCTGTTGCAGCCCCACCTCACAGCTCATAGGAATTAGGGGATCTGCTGCTAACATCCTGGTGCCAGATACCACTAGACTTCTTCAGAGGTCTTGTAGAGTCCATGTCTGTCAGGGGTGCTTTAGTCGCACATGTTAGAGTAACAGTATATTAGGCATTTGGTCATAAAAGAAATTAAAGCAATGCTATGTTTGAAAGTGCTTTATTCAAAAGACAATCAATGCTTTTCTTGCACAAAACCCAACGTTGCTCTTAAAAGCAAGCCGGCCCATCACAAATGGGCACAGGAATTGTCACTGCTTATTCTAAGACAAGTCACAGCTAACATCTTGTGTAAGTGATGTATGCCTGGAAGCAAATGCTGCAGCAGGAAGAGCAAGCACTTCATCTTATGAGCCTCTAAATATTAGATGAGGATTGCACACTGGAAGGAATGATCAATACGTTGAATTACTTTTTACTAAGTAAACGAGTGGCTCAAATGTCTTATGGCTTGTGCTTACCAATGCAAGATGTCCATAATGAATTCACCTCATTTCACTTTCAGGGTATAAAATACTTCTCGATCTGCAAGCCCAGTGAGCTGAACACATTGATTAATATAAGGTTTCCATTATAAAATAGTTTTTAACTTATAAAGTGTAAGGTCATCTACCTTGTACTCAATGCTACTGGAATAGGTTCCAGCCCCCAGGGACCCTGAATTTGCATTTAGCAGGTTTGAGAATGTAACCAGACGATGACCCATCCAGTGTTGGTTCCTGCCTTGTATCCTATTGATGCCTGAAAATGGTTTGGGTCTGTAACCCTGAACTGGATTTAGCAGGTTTAGAGATGTTAGAGCTATAGAGCCCCTCAACAAACAGATGGCTCCTGCCTTGTGGCCAATGCTTCCATAACTGACTCCGCCCTTCACTGACACTGATTTGGAATAAGCAGGCCTGGAAATGTCTGGATGCATCCTGAGTGAACCATTGGGTGGAGTGTGTTCCTTGGCCTTTGTGCTACCTGATAGTACCTGATTGTACTCCAGCTCAAGTCAACAGTGACTCCATCACAGTCCCTCAGATGACTACTAATATCAGTGATAGCCTGTGGTATGCCCCATGTGTTTGAGGAAGAAGAGGAAGACACTTGATGCATTTTACATAGAAAGGCTGGAGCCATTTCATCCACCAATGTGCAGCATCCATTGGTATGATGCGACGGCAGCCATTTTGTCACCAGTAACACTCATCAAATATTAGCCATTAGGTGATGATGGGGGAGAGAAATAGTGAGCAAATTAGACATAGGGGGTGATTAGGGAGCCAGAATGACCAGGCCATGATGGGTAATTTTGCCAGGGCATTGGGTAACACCTTACACTTTTTGAAAGATGCCCAGGGATCTTTTATGACAACAAAGAGCCTCATTCGAAGCACAGAGCCCATTTTTATAGTACAGTGTCCCCATCACTGCACTGAGGCACAATAGTCTCAACGATGGCCGAGTAAAAATTTAACAATATCCGCCTTGATATGCTAAGCTTCTTTAGCTAGAGAAGGAAGAACAACCTCTGCCTGGCTTTCCTGATGATGGAGGTGATGTGCTTGTACTATTTTAATGTATTAGTGACAGTAGTCTCCAGGAATGTAAACAGCTAAACCACAGACAAGAACTGGAAGGTGCACTGCAACTGGTAGCTAATCTCATTTTTGAGGTCTTCCAAGAACTCTCGGATTAAGGCTGTTGCCACCAGAACTGTGACTTTGTAAAATTGTATGGCCCTGGATATTCTCTTGGAAACCCAGGGAAGTGACAGACATGTTGCTCCTGCATTCTGTATTCTTCTCATAACACTGACCTGGCCTATAAAGCACTTGCAGTTTTTACAACTGATTGGACATCAGGCCTCAATAGTAACTGGTTTACTGATCTCCATTGTTTTTGCCTGGCTTGACTAAAAGCAATATTTGTTGTATTAATAACAAATGTTATTATCATCTTGTATTATTAAATGTACTATGAGAGCTTCCTTGACTCCTGTTACTAAGTTAACGGTGACTACCTCCATTCCCTCTTCTGATTTTGGTTATATTACTCTATCAATGGATCTGACTTGTACTAATGCAGACTTACCCGAACCTGTAGTTACTGTTATAGAGAACAAAATGGGGAGGTGGATGGGGAGATGAGGGGAGATGTGAACTTATTATTTTAATATGAGCGAGCATTTATTCAAGCTTTGATCTTTGACCTAGTTTTGGCCAGAGCTCAGCTTGACTGGCCGGCACAAGGGTAGCCTGATAAATTCTGGCTGTAGCAGGAAAAAAAAGAACATTTTGGCCTCAGGGCCAAATTTATCAAAAAACTCACTAGGACAGTGAAAGTTAGTCTCATTCATTTTCAATTAGCTGTGTATTTATGAAATTAATCAGCATCTGTAAAGTCAATCACTGCTTTCTTTGCACTGTATGGCCCCATGCATGAAATAAAGGCTCCCCTTCCATCTGGAGAATGGCTTGTTGAATTTATCTTTGGTACTCACTATATAAAACTATATACTATATAAAACCACAAGGCTGTCAGTTAAAATCTTTTCAACAACTGAAGGAGTATGAAATTACAGGGATATGATATGCCAGTCCTGGACAGGGCACCAGGGCTGCTTTATTACATTTCAGATTATTCTACCTCACTACTCTAATAGGCAAAAAATAATTTAATTGTACTCTATACTGTACATGTGTCAGTAATCACTGTGTGTATATATATATATATATATATATATATATATATATATATATATATACAGTATATATACAGGTGTGTGTGTGTGTGTATATACACATATATATTGTCATACATGGGCGAATGGGAGGCAGCTAAAGGGCTTGAATAATGACTGTACCATGCCAGTCCAGGGGGTGACGAGGTCCACTGACTTTCTCTCTCGATCCCCTGCACACCATTCACAGGAAATACCACAGGGTTCTGGTGCCCACTTCTGGTTCCGGTGCCCATGAAGACATCTCGGTCTTTAAAGCCACCATCTTTTATTGTATGAATCAGTTAGGTTTTGAACTTGAACCTGAACACACCTCAAAAGATATTTAATTCATTTTGTGGCTAGGGCATAATATACGGGTGGCTGCCCCATACCTTTCTGATGTCTCTGGTCAATTATTATTAATATATATAAACTGCTCATAAAAATGAAAAGAACACTTTTAAAACACATCAAACCTCAATGGGGAAAAAACTCCTGCTGGATATCTCTACTGATATGGACTGGGTAATTTGTTAGGAATGAAAGGATGCCTCATCGTTTGATGGAAATTAAATTATCAACCTACAGATAGCTCAATTCATAGACATCCCAAAAATCAAAGTGAAGATATGATGTAGCAGGCTAGTCCATTTTGCCAAAATTTTATTGCAGCAACTCCAAATTGTACTCAGTAGTTTGTACGGCCCCCCGTGCTTGTATGCATGCCTGACAACATTGTGGGGGAAGGGGCATGCTGCTAAGGAGATGACGGATGGTGTCCTGGGGGATCTCCTCCCAGATGTGGACCAGGGCGTCACTGAGCTCCTGGACAGTGTGAGGTGCAACCTATTGGCGCTGGATGGACCGAAACATTATGTCACACCCAGAGGTGTTCTCTTGGATTCTATTGCAGATTTTTCTGGGCTCTGACCATTAAAATCAGGAGAATATACAGCAGCATATCGTTAGACATTAATTGCTTGTGTGCTGCCTTTAAATGGAGATAAGATGGCCGGCTGAACAAACCAAGGAAAATCACAAAACAAAACCAAGACTAGCCGTGAATTAGCTAAATATGGGTCTGATCTTGTTCCACTGTTCACTGAGGCAGCAGTTAGTCCTGAGAATCACCTCCACTCCAGCACTGATCTGTCTCTGGTACGTTACTATTTTAGGTACACGGCAAATGACCCTTTGAAATTAAGTAATGCACAAAACTAATATGCAGCAGAATACAAATAACATAAATAACAATATAAACATAAACAAAAGATTTAAAAATTAACAAGTTAAAAATGGAATTTGAACACAAGCCAGGAGAGGAACACTGGATGAAGTATAACAGCCTGCTTAGATTCGTCTACCACCTGTTCAGTCTGTCCCTAAGGCTCCAGAAAGTGCTGTTGCTGCGGGAAAAACACCCTGCATTGTTCCTGTTCAAAAGAAGGTAGGTGTCTCTTCACCTAATTACTACAGACCAGTGGCACTTACATCTCACATCATGAAGACCTTTGAGAAGCTGGTCCTAGATTATATGAGTCCTCTAGTGGTAGACAACCTGGACCCACTGCAGTTTGGCTATCGGACAAAATTGGAGTGGAGGATGCAATAATCTGTCTGCTACACAAGGCTTATCCTCACCTGGACAAAACTGGCAGCACTGATGGGATTATCTTATTTGATTTCTCCAGCGCCTTCAATACCATCCAGGTGTTCCTGTTTAGGGGTAAACTCAAGAGATGTGCTAGTGGATGAGCCTCTGGTGTCCTGGATAACAGACAATCTGTCGGCAGGCCGCAATATGTGAGACTCAAGGACTGTGTTTCTGTCTCTTTCCCTCTTTACTCTGCATACCTCAGACTATAAATATAATACCAGCTCATGATGATTCTGCGGTTATGGGATGTATTGATAAGGGGGATGAGCCAGAGGATAGGAGTAAGGTGGAAAACTTTGTTTCTTGGTGCAATGAGAATTTTCTGTAACTTAATATTGGTAAAACCAGGGAACAGCTTATTGACTTTCACCACACCAAAGATCCTTGATGTCTGGACACTATTCAAGGTGTGGAAGTAGAGGTGGGCTACTCCTACAAGTACTTGGGGGTCCATATCAGTGACAGGCAGGACTGGTCTCAGAACAAAGAAGAACTGTATAAGAAAGAAGAGAACAGATTCTTTTCAAAGAGGGGACTGCGTTCCTTAAATGTGGGGAGTGACACCCTTGACATCTTTTACACCTCTGTCATGGCCACTGCAGTTTTCAAAGTTGTGGTGTGCTGGGCCTGTCACTTCAACAGAAGCCCAATGAATTAAAAGGCAGGCTCAGTTATGGGACACATGCCGGACCCCCTGGAGGTCATATCAAAGAAGAGAGATAAAATAAAACTGAGAGCCAGTATGAACAATGCTGCACATCCTCTGTCTGACACACCGACACTGAGGACTTTCACCCAATGAATCATTCAGCGGAATTGTGTCAAGAAATGCTACAAGGGCTCCTTTATAAGAACAGCAAGACATACGCCTGCATAATACCTCACTGGGACTGGGACTGCCCACTCAGAAATTTTCTGTCTTTTAAAAATATCTTCATTTTCAGTCATTCAGATGTGTTTTCAGACCATAATGTGTGTGTCTATCTATCTATCTATCTATCTATCTATCTATCTATCTATCTATCTATCTATCTATCTATCTATCTATCTATCAGTTATATAGTGCCTCTCATATCTATCTATCTATCTATCTATCTATCTATCTATCTATCTATCTATCTATCTATCTATCTATCTATCTATCTATCTATCTATCTGTTATATAGTGCCTTATCTATCTATCTATCTATCTATCTATCTGTTATATAGTGCCCTATCTATCTATCTATCTATCTATCTATCTATCTATCTATCTATCTATCTATCTATCTGTTATATAGTGCCTTATCTATCTATCTATCTATCAGTTATATAGTGCCTTATCTATCTATCTATCTATCTATCTATCTATCTATCTATCTATCTATCTATCTGTTATATAGTGCCTTCTCTATCTATCTATCTATCTATCTATCTATCTATCTATCTATCTATCTATCTGTTATATAGTGCCCTATCTATCTATCTATCTATCTATCTATCTATCTATCTATCTATCTATCTGTTATATAGTGCCTTATCTATCTATCTATCTATCTATCTATCTATCTATCTATCTATCTATCTATCTATCTATCTATCTATCTATCTGTTATATAGTGCCTTATCTATCTATCTATCTATCTATCTCTCTCTCTGCTTCTTTCCTGTTTCGCTGTCGCAGTGCTTGTTGGGAGTTTGTGTTGGCACAGATGGCGATTGTGGGGTGTGAGAGCGGATCCTGAGGTATGTGTAGTTTTGTTTAAACTTTAAATCAATATTCTTTTCTTTTCTAATTTTCTTACTTTTCTTTCTAAGTGTTGGTGGAAAAGTTTTAAAAGTACTTATTGTGTGGCTTTAGGCCACGGCAACCAAAATGGCTGCAGGCTTGGAAAAGTTGACTCGCCGGCATGGCATTAAACTTGTGTCGGAGGATTTTATTCCTTTGGAAAGTGGGGTATTGGCAGTGGGAGAAGTTATAGGGTGTGAAAACATTAAATCAGCGTCTCGTATGAATGGATCAATAGTATTATTTTTAAGTTCTGTTGATTTGGTATCGGCGCTTGTCGAAAAAGGAGTCGTAGTCGATGGTGTTTTTGTGCAGGTGTATCCGCTGGCGCTCCGCCCGTAAAGTTATTTTGTCGAATGTACCGCCATTTTTAAGAAATGAAGTACTTGAAAGAGAATTGGAGCGTCATGGTCGACTAGTATCAAAGATCCGATATATTCCCCTTGGGTGCAAAGCTCCTGCAATAAAACATGTATTGTCTTTTCGAAGGCAAGTGTATATGGTGCTTAACCAGATGGATGTGGATCTTAATATTACTATGCGGTTTAGGCTTGACGGTCACGACTACGTTATTTTTGTTACTTCTGCCGAGATGAAATGTTTAGCGTGTGGCAGTGTGGGACATTTAATTAAACAGTGCCCTGAAAAGGGGAATCGAAAAGTGGCACATAAAGGGGGAGAAGATGAACAAGGTGTACAGCAGGCTGGACCCTCATCAGCCCTAGAAAGTGCAGCGCAGGGGGTGTCCTCAGTGCCGGTAAGATCAGCCAGTGAGGGGGCTTCTGTTAGTGCGCTGGGGGAGAAGGGCGCGAGTGTTGATGAGACTGTGAACAGTGAGGAGGGGAGCAGTGGGGTTACAGGAGAACTACCGGCTGTTGTGGATGACAGTGTTTGGGGAGCGATCGAAATGGAAGAAATTAAAGATCCTGAAAACAATGACGGTTTTAAACGACCAGCTCAAAAGCGCCATTACAGTACAGTAGAAGGAGGTTCTGTGAAAAAGCGCAGCAACGTCGCGGCGGAATCGCCTGTTGCTGACCGAGAGAGCAGCGCTGCCGCCTTTCCTGTCACTGAGAGCAGCTTTGCAGTTTTAGCAGCTGTGACAGAGGAAGACGCCGCGGTAGCTAGTGAAAGTGAGGAAGAGGAAGGCAGCATTTCTGACTCATCCACAGTGTCTGAGGCACAAGATCTAAAAGACAGGGGGGGGTTACAGTGCCCAAAGTATAAAAAACTTTCTATTAGAGACCGCTGGGCGGAAAGGAGTCGATGAGTCCGAATTCTTTCCTGATATTGATCTGTTTGTGTCATCAGTCCGCAGTTTAAGAAAATGTCCGTCTTCGTTCGCAATGTTCTCCTCACAAGAGCTGGTGAGATTAAAGAACATATTAAGTAAACTGAAGAGAAAGTCCAAAATGAATAGTAAGATTAACCCCCTTCTGAACTGGGGTCTTCTTGTGAACTGTTTTTTTTTATATTATCTGTGATTATGGCCAGTATAAAAATTGGGAGCTTAAATATCAATGGGGGTAGAAATACTGGCAAGAGATGGGATCTTTTTGAGTTTTTAAAACAGAAAAATCTGGATGTAACTATCTTACAAGAAACTCACATTGATAAGGAAAACCAGTGGGAGTGGAGCCGGGACTGGAGTGGTGGGATATTTTACAGTAATGGGTCCAATGTCAGTGCCGGGGTGGCTGTGCTGTTGACTAATAATATCAAATAATGTGGGGTGGATAACATACTGGAGGGGAGATTATTGAGAGTGAAGGCACAGATCTAGGGGAAGGTTTTTAACTTCATAAATGTCTACACTCCGAATGATGGAAATGAGAGAGTACAGTTTTTTAAGAAAGTTGAAGATCTTTTAGAACAGTGCAGTTCAGAAGAACTCGTAGTGTTGGGAGGCGATTTTAACTGTACCATCAACTCGCCATTAGATAGAAATAACGGATTGAGCCTCATCCTCGCTCTGCCCAAGAACTGCTGAGGATACTGAGGGGAATGGAGATGGTGGATGTATGGAGGAGGAAGAATGGGGAGAGCAGGCAATACACGTGGGGGAGAGTAAGTGGTGGAGAGGTGTCACTGGCCAGACTGGACTGCTTTTACACATTCAAACATCACCTTGGACTGTTCAAATCGAGCTCCATCACACCCACTGGGCTGTCAGATCACAGTTTACTAACCTGCAGTGTGCTGCTTACAGCCTACACACCTAAAAGTGCTTATTGGCACTTCAATTCTACTTTACTTCAAGATCAGAATTTCAAAGAAATATTCAGGTTTTTTTGGAACACATGGAAACTTAAAAAAAGGGAGTTCATCAGCCTGCAACAATGGTGGGATTTAGGGAAGGTGCAGATTCGAGGGTTGTGTCAGCAATACACTAGAAATGTCACTAAATGTTTAAAATCTGAGATGGCTGAATTAGAAGCTGAGGTCACAGAAATCCAGAGGCTTCTCGATTTGGGCCCAACCACAAAGCTTACAGAGAGCCTCAAAGATAAAAAGAGGGTCTGGCCCAGCTGTTGGACACCAGAGTTAAAGGGGCTCTGGTGAGATCAGATTTCAGAGCCTAAATGAAATGGATGCACCAACAAAGTATTTTTTTAATCTTGAAAAAAAGAACTCACAAAGTAAAGTTTTATATTGTTTGCGGGCAGCAGATGGGACAGAACGGCAGTAGCCAGTGGAGATCAGGGAGATTGTGAGGGACTTCTATAAGACTTTGTATGCTGCAGAGATGGCTCAAGATGACAAGGACTGCCATCATTTGTTACAGAATCTTCCTCAGCTTCCTAAAGGAGATGTCACAAACCTGGAAGCAGCTATAACTTTATCAGAACTTTCTGATGCTTTGAGGGGGCTTAATGTGGGCAAGGTTCCGGGTATTGATGGGATCCCAGTTGAATTTTATAAAGAATTTTGGGATCTCATTGGTCCAGACTTACTAGAAGTGTTCACACAGAGCATCAGGACGGGTGTCTTACCCCAGAGCTGTCGGAGAGCAGTAATAACCCTCCTTCCTAAAAAGGGAGATTTGTGTGAAATTCGAAACTGGCGGCCTGTGTCACTGCTGTGCGCAGACTATAAGATTTTTTCTAAAGCGCTGGCCAACAGACTCCGGACTGTTTTGACTAAAGTGGTGCATCCAGTTCAGAGCTACTGTGTCCCTGACAGAACCATTTTTAATAATATTTTTTTAATTTGGGATATTTTGGCTTCCTCAGAGCTTCTTAATTTTAAAGTTGGCTTGCTCTCCTTAGATCAAGAGAAAGCATTTGATCGGGTCAGTCATTCCTACTTATGGGGTGTGATGAGGGCTTTTGGTTTTGGGGAAAAATTTATTAAAATATTCAGTTACTCTATAGTGACATTTCTAGTGTAGTGAAAGTCAATGGTGGCTTGTGCGCGCCTTTCACAGTTCAAAGAGGAGTTCGTCAGGGCTGCTCTCTTTCTGGAATGCTGTACGCACTGGCATTGGAGCCTTTTTTAAAGGAGTTGCGAAGAGTGCTGAGTGGATTGTCAATCCCAGAATATACAGTGGAGCCATTTAAAGTTACGGCTTATGCGGATGACATTGTGGTTCTCATCAAGAATCAGGAGGATGTGGATAAGCTGACAGCTTGTCAAAGGACTTATGAGAAAATGTCATCGGCAAAATAAACTGGGCCAAAAGCAGTGCTCTGCTAGTGGGAGACTGGGCCGGAATAAGTCCAGCCCAGCTTGAGGGGCGTCTGCAGTGGAGCACTGGAGGATTATTATACCTGGGAGTCTACCTTGGCAATGGACACTTTGTATGTAAGAACTGGGAAGGATTACTACAAAAGGTTCAAGATCGACTGGCAAAATGGTGCTGGATCCTCCCCCAGATGTCCTATAGGGGTAGGATGCTGGTTGTTAATAACCTGGTGACCTCCAGCCTGTGGCATAAGTGCATCTGTTTGGAGCCCCCATCACAGCTGATCAAGCAGGTACAGGAGGCCATTGTGAACTTTTTTTGGGACGGTATGCACTGGCTGAGACAGAGTGTGCTGTACTTACCACTGGAGGAAGGCGGTCAAGGACTTATGGATGTTGGGAGTCGAGTGGCTGCTTTCCGTCTACAAACAATACAAAAACTGTTATATTCACAGGAGCAGCACCCATGGACTTTTTTAGCTCGGTTCTTTCTTGACCAGATTGGACAGATGAGACTGGGGAAGAATATAGTGCTGTGTGAAGTGGAGAAGATCAACACCTCACAGCTACCAGACTTTTATAAAAGTTTATTAAGTGCTTGGTCTCTACTGAAGGTCACAAGGGATTTTGAAAATACTTCCTTGTGTTGGGTACTGGAGGAACCGCTGCTATTTAACCATCATGTCAGCTGCTCTTTGGAATTACGATATTTTGCTCATATATTTGTACAGTGCCATGTTACTAAACTTCGTCATTTAATTGATTGGGACAGATTTGTTTGGAAGGACACAACAACAATAGCAAAGGAGACAGGAGTGCACTCTCTGCGATTATTAGGAAAATTCTTGAATAGACTGAGAACATCATTGCTCAAGAACTATTGTACACAAATAGAAGACCTGTTTATTACAAAGATTTGCCCTTCCAGTGACTGTGATTTTCCTGCACTTGTGGTGTCCCCGGCATGTGAGTGGACTGACAGTAAAACTAATGGATCACTGTCCATAAGTAACCTGCTGGACTTACCACTGCAGTGTGTGACAGGAAAACAACTCTACAGAATGTGTGTGACTGTGAAACATCAAACTCAGCTGAAGACGCATCCTGATACAGCGTGGAGAGAGAAACTCACTGTTCTAGAGGGAGCAAAGCCGGCCTGGAGGTCGCTGTACAGGCCACCATTGGCTCATCGGGTGGGAGATCTGCAGTGGAGGCTGTTGCATGGCATTTTAGCGGTGAACTCCTTTTTAGCAATAATTAGTCCTGGGGTTACTGATACTTGTCCTTTTTGTGATGAAAGAGAAACTGTGTTTCATTGTTTTAAATTTTGTATGAGGCTTCAGCCTCTTTTCACTGTGATCAGAAATCTGACCGTTAGATTGGGTTTTGTTTATAACGAGGTGGGCTTCTTATTTGGGTGGAAGATAAAAAAACGAACAGTGAATAACGTGAACCTGGTATTTTTCTTTATAGGGCAAGCAAAATTAACAATATGGAAAACCCGCAAAAATAAGATAAGTGGGACTGGGCTTCAGGATACCATTGGGTTCTTCAAACTGTTATGTAAAAGTAGAATCTTAGTTGATTTTAATTTTTATAAATGTACAAAGAATTTGTAAAGGTTTAGAGATATATGGTGTGTAAATAGCGTGCTCTGTGAATGTGAAGATAACGAGTTACACGTGATGTTATAATATTTCCCCGCATATGCTTAATTAGAGTGTGGTAGGACAGCTTGGTTTGGAGATGTTTTCTTCATTTGTTATATTGAATAAGATTATTTTTATTTTTCTGTATATATGTTTTTCTTTTTGTCTGTTGGGTGATGTTATATATTGTGTTTTTTAACAATTATATCAATAAATGTTGTTTTAAAAAAATATCTATCTATCTATCTATCTATCTATCTATCTATCTATCTATCTATCTATCTATCTATCTGTTATAGTGCCCTATCTATCTATCTATCTATCTATCTATCTATCTATCTATCTATCTATCTATCTATCTATCTATCTATCTATCTATCTATCTATCTGTTATATAGTGCCTTTCATTATCTATCTATCTATCTATCTATCTATCTATCTGTTATACTGCCTTATCTATCTATCTATCTATCTATCTATCTATCTATCTATCTATCTATCTATCTATCTATCTATCTATCTATTATATAGTGCCTTTCATTATCTATCTATCTATCTGTATTTATTTATTTAAGAGCTTCTGTAAAAAGTCCAAATTTCCCCCTGGATACAAATAAAATGTTAAGCTCTAAGTTCTAAAGAAACACAGCAATCAGTGATAAAACTTACTGAAATTATTTAGGTTACTCTTCACTATTCCATATGGAAATAAAGCATGCTCTATAATAATCACTGCGATTAACTGAGTAAAGAATGTCTAATACATACAGTGTGTATTTGTGCGCTGGTCTTGTTTATACAGTATTACGTTATGATGCAGAAGGCTGGTCTAATGTCTGTGCAATCCGCACGCATTCACTCTGCTTATAGCACCAGCTTGTCCGGTTGGCCTGTCCCGATTATCAGATGCTTTGTATTTTCAAATAGAATATTAGAAGATTAAAAGGTTTGAAAGTTGTAATAAGGCCACTTAACACAACAATCTCATCTATCATATTCATCCAATAGTAAATGTATAAAATGTTTTTACGCCGCACAACATTTTCTGCTCCTGTAGCTACACACAAACATCCAGCGAATTTAAAATCATTGACATAAATGTGGGCACGTATTGGTGCCTAAGATTAAATTGTAACATATCTTGACCTATAAAGTGCCCTTTCTTTTTATTTGAGCCACTTGCCCACAAAAAGGTATGTGCACGCCACACTCCTGCATACACCTACACACATAATAATAAACTGGAGTTTCCACTTAACTCAATATGCACGTCTTGCGAAAGCCAATTACTCTTCTGTTCACATTGTCCCTCACATGCACTTGGGGAACAATTTAAGGGCTTGTTGAACAGTAATCCCACCCAAAGTTGTGGGTTGGCACTGCTGCCTTATGCTTTTCCTCCTTTATCCTCCTGACATCGATTCGTGGTCCCAGACCCCTGAGCCCACCAGTTCTGCCCTGGCTTCCTCTTAAGGGGTCCCACCTCCAACTTGGAGCAGTCTGAATTTTTGACTCGCGTCTGGAACAACATCTTTTTTTTTGCTATTGATTAAGTTTTCCTCAAATATACAGAATTAGCCCCGACACTTTATGATCTGTCTTTCTTGTCTTCTTTCTCCAACACTAACACACACACACACAGGGTCACTTTAGAGTAGCCTAATTTAACTTATGTTCGGAGGCAAACAAACACGACGATAACGCAGACGGTGCCAAGCCAAGGTTTGCTCCCAGATCCCTGGACCTGTCAGGCAGCAGCAGCACTAAACCTTGTGCTACAATTTCACCCTCTGGTTGTTGTTCACAGTCCCAAAGCTTTGCTATAAACAAACTGTATCTTTTTCATGGGCTCACCTTACACCAGGTGGGGTTTGCATCATAAAAAGTGTTACCCTCCATTCAAAATAGAATTACCAGCGGGGCAGACACAGCAGAATAATAAAGGCGCATTTTATTGTTCATCAAGGCCATACCTCTAAACTCCTTGTAAATAAGGCTGTTAACAGCTCCATCCGGCGAGCTGCAGTGAGACGACACGTCTCGGGATGTGCATGATAAGGTTACATCGGATTTCATTACTATTTTAATAAAGATTACATTGCTTAGATACCAGTGATAGATGGAAATTCCATGACTGGAATACGAAAGAGGAATATAAATAGAATATGGCACGGTGCCAACCTCACCTACACACACACACACACACAATGCCAGATGCCTTTGAAGATGAATTTCTAGAAAAAAATGGCCAAGCTACTAAATAAAATGAGAATCAGAATTAATTGAAAAAGTAAAAACTTTGAAAAAGCTCATTGGCACCTGGGTTCCCGGTTTGCATCCAAAGCTGCCAGGATACCACCTTGAGACCCTAAACTGGACAAATGTGTTCAAAAATGAGCAAATAAAGTATTCAGGGATGGTGGCCTAGTGGCTAAGGAAGTTGGACTGTAAGATGTAAGGATGACAGTTCAAGCTCCATCATCAAATCACTAAGTCAAAGAATCTCATCAGTGCTGACACTATAAAAATATAAGTAAGTAATATCTATATAGTATAATATATAGTAATATAGTAGTATAATATATAGTAAGCTGCATTGTGATGATGAGTATTATATACAGTAAACTGGCATCGTCTTGTAACATTTGACACTGATGGGACAGCAGCACAGAGAAGACACTCTTCAGACTAAAAAGAATTCACTACAGGCCTGAGATGGAATGGACATCCCTTATATACGGGACATGTCCCATATTTGATCATTTTGTCTCCTGTCCCGTACTGACCTTTCAGGGGCACCCAAATGTCCCATATCTAGTTCATTTTCAAATTTCGTAACAAAAATATATTTTCACTACGTTCTTGTGCTATTCAGCTGTAGCTTAATAAGTAATTACACTTTCTTTTCCCAGATTCTTTTGATGAAAATAACCCAAATGTGGCGAGTGTTTGCTGCCTGTTTGCAGCTTGTTCAGTTGCTCTGGTTGGCTGAGGACAGCGACGCTCTTACCGTTTTGCTTTCCAGCCGCGCTGCTGTGAAGTTCTGGATCAGCATTGCAACATACAGTGACTGTCGACATAGAGTGTTGTTACTACTTGCCACGATACACTTTTTTTCTAACCGCCTGTATTAAATAATAATATTTCTCTGTTGTCTGTATTAAATAAATATTTTCAAATTATTTCACTTTTACAGAATTTTTTTTATCCATCCATCCATCCACTATCCAACCCGCTATATCCTAACTACAGGGTCACGGGGAGAATTTTTTTTAGTTTGCATTTAATAATTTTCAAATGATTTTACTTTTGTTTTCCTCATAACCCATTAAAATCCTTGTTTTATGTTTTTAACTTATGTCTCTATTTTTATATAATATATTGGCCTAGGTGTGTAGGGAACATGTATAAATTTATATATATATCTATACTAATAAAAGGCAAAGCCCTCACTCACTCACTCACTGACTCACTCACTGACTCATCACTAATTCTCCAACTTCCCGTGTGGGTGGAAGGCTGAAATTTGGCAGGTTCATTCCTTACAGCTTCCTTACAAAAGTTGGGCAGGTTTTATATCGAAATTCTACGCGTAATGGTCATAACTGGAAGCAGTTTTTCTCCATTTACTGTAATGGAGATGAGCTTCAACGCCGTGAGGGCGGAGTTTCGTGTGACATCATCACGCCTCCCACGTAATCACGCAGTACATAGAAAACCAGGAAGACCTCCAAAAAGCGCTCAAGAAAACATGCATTATATAATTGAGAAGGCAGTGAAACAATAAGAAGCGAGCGAGTGACATATACAATCATATTCATGAGTTCTGCTACTTCAGAAACAAAGCACGATGTAAACCTACACTTTAAATTAAGTTCATAGACAGGCTGCCGCTGGCGTTTGTAATTTAGTGCCTGCCCATATAAGGCCATCCGTCAGCAGCAATCCAATAGCAAACTGCCACGGGTAAATATTCACGGGCGAAGGACTGTGCTTATGGAGAGGAAGATGAGATGGTCAGGGTGGTGTTTGACACAAACTCAGCGAAACTGCGAGAGAAAGGACTAAGGTAACATTAAATACAGCCATGGACATAGCACGAGATGGCACCAGCACAGCTGGGAACCTTCGATGCATGTACACCGAGTGGCTCACGTGAACTGACGCAGTGCACAGATAAAAGCAACAGTTCCAAAGAGCTGAACAAAACCAAATTACACAATTGAAAAGGCAGCAAAAATATGAAGCGTCTCATACATACAAGCATATTCATAAATCCAACTACTGCGGAAACAAAGCACACGTTGGAAAAAGTCAATGTCCCGCTAAAGGAAGACAGTGTAAAAAAAACCCGGGCATGCAGTGTGTCAGGTCTCAGATAAAGAAGAAGACGAGCTGTTTATTGATGCAGTAAGAAACTAATCGATGAATGAAACCTCTTATCTTTACAACGATTGACAAACACGGAATGTAACTTGAACACAACACATCCTACAAATACGAACCTGATTGAAAGAAATAATGATAATCAAATCCTTGATGACAGCAACACTCAGTAACACTCACAAAACAAATACTGTATATTGACAGTCATGTTACGTTATTTTTAAAATGTTCCCTTTTCTTTTTCTACCTTTTTTAACACACTACTTCTCCGCTGCGATACGCGGGTATATATATATATATGTATATATATATCCCGCTCTACATACTCGAATAATGGATACTTTATTCGCCATCAATGATTGTTTTGGTAAAGCCATACTCAGTGTATTCATTAGATGAACGGTAAAAAAGTAAGAGCGAGGGAAGGATGACTCATTGAGGCATGCAGGCTGTAGTGCGCATCAACTCTATCTGAATTGCGCGATCACATTTGAAAAATATATCTTTTCAAGTTCTATTTAGTCCATATGTGTCAAACTCAAGGGCAAGATCATTTTATATACTGTATTATTGTTATTAAAGCCTGGGTATATGAAGCGCTGGTAACACAATAAACTACAGATCCCATAATGCAGCGCTTCAGCTGCCTTGCCGAACACTTACCGCGTTAATCAAGTCTACCTTATGATGCTGCAAGTTATTGCGAAGCTAGCTCACACGATGCTGAAGAGAAAAGTTGATTCTGAAAATAGAGCCTTTAAAAACCGATGGGAGGCTGAGTATATGTTTACTGAACCCGTGTGTCTCATTTGTGGAGCTAATGTGGCTGTAATTACAGAATTTAATCTAAGACCGCACTATGAGACAAAACATCAGGGTAACCTGAATGCAATGCAGAAGATACAGAAAGCAGAAGAATTAAATAAGAATCTGACACTTCAGCGGCGTTTTACCGTGCACAATCACAAAGTGATTTCAATTGAGGCTGCTTTTATGGGAGACACAACCACTTGCCCCACTTTCCCTGTTGCCAAGTAATGTTAAACCAAGTCGTCACTACGGTGTTCCCAAATCGCACTTTGCTGATAAACTGAGCGCACTGAGTTTGCACGGCGCTTTGGTGACTTTGAAGAACAAAAAGTCCGTCTACATGCGGCTCGAACCTTGTGCATGTTTGGTAGCACATATCTGTGTGAGAAGCTCTTCTCAGTGATAAAGACTAACAAAACAGCACACAGGAGTCGCCTCACTGATGAGCACCTGCAATCCATCCTGAGAATCTCCACAACACAGAACCTCACAGCAAAGAGAAACGAACTTGTGGCCAAAAAAAGATGCCAGGCGTCCAGCTCTAAAATGACATATGAGCAAAGACAACTGAATGATTTGATTTGTTATTGCTGAAAGGAACACATTTTATTTATATTTCCAGGTTTTGTTATGCAGCATGTTCATATTTGAATTTGTATAATTTTGACAGGATATATTTTTATGGAGAGCAAAATCTTTTGGGATATTTAAAATCTAAGTTTATTTTTATAAAATATAAAATTACATAAGAGTAAAGAAATTTGAATGTTTGTTCTTTTAATGTTTACTTTATTTCTAACTTGTATAATTTAGACAGGATATATTTTTATGGAGAGCAAAATATTATAAGTTGTTTAAGGTTTGAGTTGATTTATTCAGGAATAATATTCCTGTCTGTTTTACCATTCCTACCAAAGATATTTCTGTCGACTAAATAAAAATTCCTTCTATTTAAAATTTAAATAGAACTTGAACAAATACGATAGTTCATAATATCCACGCAGACTTGCACGTAAGAGCGGTGTCATCCGTTTTAACAAACAGCGTATTGCACTGATACGAAATAGCTGTGTGTGTATATATGTAGATATGTATGTATATGTATATATATGTTTATATATGTGTGTGTGTATGTATATATATATATGTATTTGTGTGTATATATGTGTATGTATGTATGTATGTGTGTATGTATATGTATGTGTATATATGTAGATACATATATATGTATGTATATATATATGTTTGTGTGTGTGTGTAAATATATATATATATATTTATATTTATATATATATATATATATATATATATATATATATGTATATATATATATATATATATATGACAGCAACACTCATCACTCACAACAGTGACAAAACAATTACATTGACAATCATGTTACGTTATTTTTAAAATGCTTCCTTTTCTTTTTCATAACTTCTTTAACACACTACTTCTCCGCTGAGAAGCGCGGGTATTTTGCTAGTGTGTATATATATAGTAATATAGAGAGAGATTTTAAGAGTGTCCCGCATTTCTAATTTTCTAATCTGGCAATCCCAGACATGTCACACACCAACAGTGTCACTTGTAGCCCTGAATGTCATGTCATATGAATTGTTGCCTTCATTTATGTAATCTTAGTGAGCTGGATCTCATGAAGACAGTCGAGTAATGCAATTCATTTTGGCGAAATCTTGATTTTGTGATTAGTCACAGGGGTTGGCTCTGTGTGCATAAGAGCTGAGACCCAATGAATGCTCCTCCATACGTGCAATGCAAGTAATGTAGCCATGAGGAATAAGGAATGCAGGTGTTCTGGACCTCAAAAATGGAAGAGAAGCTTGTCTGTCTGATGTCTCTTGTTTTAAATACCATAAAAGATTAAAACAAAGGGCAGAGACTGAGGATGAACTTGCCGGTACATACCTATTAACCCCTCATATAGCATCATCTCTGTCAGTCAGTGGCGCTATTAGCTGTAAGAAAAAGGGGTGAGCAAGAAAGTACTTCAAAGTCGACACTAAATGTCACATGGGTGGCAATTTTCAGTCATGAAAATTGACGTGGTCTGGTGACAAAATCAGCAAATCTGAAATAGCACACGACTAGAAGTCACAAATATGACATCAGCTTCATTGTGCAAATACATAAGGTTTAAGGTTTCTTTATTTAGTCATGTTTACACAAGAAAACATGAAATTTGCCTTCTCAGTTGCATCTAATAACAGACAGAATGAGATAAAACAGACAAATAGAAACAAGACAGGTTAAGGTAAAGCAGTTAGATAATACATATTTACACCAAAAAAAAAAGTTACAGGATATATATCAAAACCTTAATCGTTATCTCCGATATTTCTTATTGAATAGTCGTATGGTACTAGGAAGAAAGGAGTTTGTGGAGCTTCTCATTCTCAGACTCACTTGATCTGGTTTGGGGACACTGGAGACAGAGCATATCCAGGAAGTTTTAGGTGTGAGGCAGGAGCCAGCCCTGGAGAGGGCACCAGTTCATTGCCCTGCCCACAAAAGGACTAATTAAGAGTAGCCAAGAACCTTAACTGGTACACCTTTACGATGCAGGAGGATAGGGTGAACACTGAGAAAAAAAAAGACAAGAAATATGCAGAGTCCATACAGGGACAGAGTGACATGAGCTGGGAGGCAAGAGCCCTAAATCACTCTACCAAGCAGGAATTCACAGTGGGCAGATTTAGTGTCCTCAAATGGGGAAATACATCTAGCAGCATGTAAGGACAGTGATATATAATGGAGCTTACATGCTCAACTGTATAGCACCTTTCATTGTTAGCATGATCTCAAAGGACTTCTCCCCTCTGGATGTCGTGTTAAGGGGGCTCCTCCAGGTTAGCAAACTTGACTAAAAGGATGCCAGACTTTATTACTGAGTCACGCATGGCTAAATTCAGTCTTCCATTGCTTTTCTAATTTTTTTAGATAGATAGATAGATAGATAGATAGATAGATATCCTGGGTTCCAACAGGATAGAAAATGAAATGACTTCTGAAAGTGATGTAATTGGCAAGTTTTTGCTCTTCTGATTTTTTTTCCCTACTGTTGGTGGTCCAGTTGCCAGAATACATTACATTATTCTGATTAAACTTATATATATGGTGGTTGTGTGGCTTGAGCTCTGACACTTTTTTTGTTGGTCCTGGACCTTGCAGACTATGCCAATAACACATACTGTAGCCACAACCTTTAGGGCTGCTTGGAAGCCGCATGTTATTTGCACTTCCACTGTGTGCCAGTAAGTGGTGCTGTATGAACATTTATATGTACAGCTATCACCAGCAATGCACTTGCATTTTATTTGGGTTCTTGGCAATTTGTAGATTTCCTGTGTATTAATGGTTGCAGCTATATTTATCCATCCATCCATTTTCTAACCCGCTGAATCCGAATACAGGGTCACGGGGGTCTGCTGGAGCCAATCCCAGCCAACACAGGGCACAAGGCAGGAACCAATCCTATATGTTTATATAAACAGAGATATACACACACTCATACTTTATATCAGGGGTCCCCAACTCCAGTCCTGCGGGGCTCCAGTGGCTGCAGGTTTTCATTCTAACCCTTTTCTTAATTAGTGACCCGTTTTTGCTGCTAATTAACTTCTTTTGGATTCATTTTAATTGACTTGTTTTTTAACATCTGTTCCCCAGAATTTCTTCATCATTCTTTCCTTAAATGGCACCCAAACAGAAAAGAAATGTGAAGTGAGTGAGCTAACAGAAGACTAACTAAGTCAGGGCCTAAAACTTCAACCAAATTCACTCCAACCAGTTGCTCAATTAGGCGCCGAGGCTTGTTGTTAATTAAACCCCCAGCTCTTTAATTCCTTTTCTAAGAACTCTGTTAAAATGTTTTGTGGACCTGAGCAGATCAACATTCCTGAGACCTTCACCTTTCTTTATTTTCAGATATTGTTTGATGGGCACCAGGTGTTTTGCCTCGTTTTGTGTCTCATTATTGTTTGGCTGCTAATTAAGGAAAAAGAAACAATTAAGGGGTCTGAGTCTTCAAGAGCAAGTCAATTAAAATTAATTCAAAAGAAGTTAATTAGCAGCTAAAACAGGTCACTCATTAAGAAAAGGGTTAGAATGAAAACCTGCAGCCACTGTGGCCTTCCAGGACTGAAGTTGGGGACCCCTACTATATACACAGGATAGTATAGGAGGAGTAGAAGGATTTGAGAGTCAAGGCTGATGTTTTTCCTTAACTTACATTTCTTTTTCTCAGCTTCCTTTAGATGACCTCACGTAAGGATTTTCCTTTTCAACCAAATGAAATTCTGATGAATCCAATGTGTCAGTAGCTTTGAAGGTTTTTGAGTGCCTACGTTTAGATCACAGAACTGTATTCTTACAAAAGACTAATAAGTTCCTGCTCATTTTCCAGTGGGATCCTCAACTTCTCCTATTTATTCATTCAGTCTTAAGCCATTTAATCTAATTATGGATTACAAGGGAACAAAGTGTATCCCAGTAGAACCGGGGCCAAGGAAGGCAACAAGACCATCACACACCTGCAGTGTGGTGCACTGCCTAAGGCTTTGGACTTCAAACCCTGATGTTGTGGGTTCAAATCCTGTTAGTGCCACTGTGTGGCAGAACTAAAAAGAAATGAAACCAATTGTATCATAAATGTTGTAAGTCACCTTGAATAAAGATGTCAGCCAAATAAATACGTGTAACGTTAACACACACAAGCTCATTAGGGCCAATTTAGAATGATCCGCTAACCTAACTTGCAGTCTTTGAACCAGGAAGAATAAGCAGACTCCATATGAACACAAGTAGATGTGGGATTCAAACTCAGAGTGCTGGATCCATGAAGCAGCAGCACTGACCACTGCACTGGCATGATGTGTGCCAGCCACCTACTATCAAACACTCTAAATTCACTGGACCTTCAACCATGTTGATGAAAGAAATCTTCCTGGACTCTCTAGATGAACCTTCATAGAACTCAGACTCTTTATGGCTGAAAGGAGTGAATTCTGTTAGCTTCTCAAGTTTGGGGGGCTTAAAGGCTAGGGGTCAGCTGCCTGTCAGTCAACTCTTCTCTGTTGCTTAATTTGATACACACAGACTCTACACACGTGTGTATTAAACTGGACATTGGTTGTATTTCTCTACATTGAAAATGCATTAATGCAGAATTACACGAGAATATTCTTATATAATATGTTATCGTGGCTGTCCATTTGTCTGTCCAGGATTTTAACTCACCTGTAGCTCGCAAACCGTTTCACCTATTGACTTGAAATTTGGTACACATATACTACGTGACGTCTACTATCCGCTTTCAGGGCGATGATTTTTATTACTCTTTTTATTTTCATTTTATTTTATTGTAGAATCAACTCTCGGCAGCGCTCAACAGGAAGGCCGTGCAGCGCATTCGTATGGGCGCCGTTCTCATTCCCTACCACCTTCGCTAATCATTCTTGAGGCAGATTGAAGACTTAAGTGCCAACTTAAGTGAAAAATTAAAGAAAACGTACTAAGTAATTGCAACACAAAAACTAACTTAATCAGTTTTAACGTGAAAAGATGCCTACGAAAGAAGAGAAGCAGCGGGTCGCTTCAGTGGAGAAAAGAAGAGCTGCTCAGGAAGCAGCGAGCGCATCAACCTCTGAGCAAACGAATGTTAAACAGAGACAGAGAAAGACGAGGAAAACTAGGAATTCTCAAGTCAAGTGTATTCACTTCACGTTATTGTGCAGCGCGCCGTTACTGGTTCTTATATAATATGTTACCGCGGCTGACCGTTTGTCTGTCCAGGATTTTAAATCACCTGTAGCTTGCAAACCGTTTCACCTATCGACCTGAAATTTGGTACACATATACTACATGATGTTTACTATCCGCTTTCAGGGTGATGATTGACCTCCAAGGTTATTTCTCTTTTTATTTTATTGTAAAATCAATTCTTGGCAGTGGCCAGCAGGGTGGGCTGTGCAGCGCATGCACTTCAACAACAACAACAACAACAATTATTTCTATAGCACATTTTCATACAAATGATGTAGCTCAAATTGCTTTAAATGATGAAGAAAGAGAAAAAAAAAATAAAAATTAAAATAAAGGAACACTAATTAACATGGAATAAAAGTAAGGTCTGATAGCCAGGGAGGACAGAAAAAACAAAAAAAAAAACTCCAGATGGCTGGAGAGAAAAAGTAAAATCTGCAGGGGTTCTGAGGTCATGAGACCACCCAGCCCCACTAGGCATTCTACCTAACATAAATGACCTCAATCAGTTCTCATGGTAATCAGGGTTCACATGGAAGAATTAGACGATGGTGGCCATGTGGACTTCAGGCATTTAATCCATCAGTGTAGGTTACGGGTGCTGTTCTCATCCCTACCACCTTTGCTGTCACTTCCCCTACCTCTTCATTTCTTAAATCACTCTTGAGGCAGATTGAAGACTTAAGTGCCAGCTTAAGTGGAAAATTAAAAAAAACGTAATAAATAATTGCAACACAAACACTGACTTAATCAGTTTTAACGCCAAAAGATGCTGACGGAAGAAGAGAATAAGTGGACCGCAAGAGTGGAGAGAAAAAGAGCTGTTCAGGAAGTGCATCAACCTCTGAGCAAACAAATGCTAAACGTACAGAGAAAGAAGATGAAAACTAGGAATGCTCAAGTCAAGTGTATTTGTGCAGTGCGCCGTTAGGGCTCATTTATACTTCACGCGACGCGACGCATGCTGCAGCGGACGCTCCTGCTACATAGCGTTGAAGTGTTTATACTTGCGCGCGTACTTTACGTAAATCTGGAGGAGTCCACCAGGTGGCAGTGTGAGATATTATCAAGGTGAGAACATGTTTGGCTTCTCTGTATTGTGAATTGCCTAAAACACCTATTAAATTCTGATAACACCTTACCGCAATATCTCTGAAAAGGATGTTTATTGATTAAATCCATAAATCCAGGGATGTATGTGTCCATTCCAGCAAGCATTGGGCACGAGTGAGAAACAGTCCCTTGACGAGGCCTCAGCTCATCGCAAGGTGAATACAAGCACACACATACACTAGCGTCATTTTAGCGTCACCAAATCCCCAAATCTGCTTATCTTTGGAAGGAAACCGGAGCACAGTGTGGAATACAAGCACGAAATGCCAGCAACATAACTCTCTGCGAGACAGCAGCGCTATCGCTCCGCCACCGTGACACCCCCATGTGTGTAATTATTAACAGTATTCATTATTTAAATGAAAGTATATGTAAAATGTAACATACACATTTTAATGCATTTCATCATGAAAGTGATATCAAGTATAAATCTAAAGATTCTAAATGTGCAGAGAGTTGGAATATCATACATTTAATTTGTTCTGTGTGGTGATCTTTTGCTGCTTGCCGCAGCTGACAGGTCCAAGAAGCTTGCAGCGATTAAAAACTGGGATGACATTTACAATCGTCTGCTTTAATGATAAAGTAAACTATGAGGTTAAAGTGGACATTTCGAGATTAAAGCCGAAATTTCCACTTTAATCACAAAATACACGTTTTCACCGTGTCTTTTATTTTTTTCTCAGTGGCTCAAATACAGCGCTATACATTATGTTGCCGATGTGAAGTTGCAAAAAAAAAAAAAAATAGACGCCACTGAGACTTTTAAAATGTATCGTGTCATTACGATCGGGAATATGCAACGCTTGAATATAAAAGCACCACAAATGTATTTGTATGTCGGCATTTTGCTTCACCACATCAAAGCATCCATCCCGTAGGATCGGCATAGAGGCTTTCTGTCACATGTAGATAGTTCCCGAATGTAATGACACGATACATTTTAAAAGCCTCACATACCATCTTTTGTGTCTTCTTTTTTAATTTTTTTATTTTTGCAACTTAACAACAGCAACATAATGTATAGCGTTATATTTGAACCACTGAGAAAAAAATAAAGGACACGGTGAAAACGTGTACTTTGTGATTAAAGTGGAAATTTCGGCTTTAATCTCGAATTGTCCACTTTAACCTCGTAGTTTACTTTATCATTAAAGCAGACGATCGTAAACGTCATCCCAGTTTTTAATCGCTACGAGCTTCTTGGACCTGTCAGCTGCGGCAAGCAGCAAAAGATCACCACACAGAACAAATTAAATGTATGATATTCCAACTCTCTGCACATTTAGAATCTTTAGATTCATACTTGATATCACTTTCATGATGAAATGCATTAAAATGTGTATGTTACATTTTACATATAATTTCATTTAAATAATGAATACTGTTAATAATTACACACATGGGAGTGACACGGTGGCAGAGCGATAGCACTGCTGTCTCGCAAGGAGTTACGTTGCTGGTATTTCCTGCTTGTATTCCACACTGTGTCCGTTTCCTTCCAAAGATAAGCAGATTTGGGGATTTGGTGCCGCTAAAATGACGCTAGTGTATGTGTGTGCTTGTATTCACCTTACGATGAGCGGAGACCTCGCCCAGGATTGTTTCTCAGTCGTGCCCAATGCTTGTTGGAATGGACACATCCCTGGATTGATGGATTTAATCAATAAACATCCTTTTCACAGATATTGCGGTAAGGTGTTATCGGAATTTAATAGGTGTTTTAGGCAATTCACAATACAGAGAAGCCAAACATGTTCTCACCTTGATAATATCTCACACTGCCACCTGGTGGACTCCTCCAGATTTACGTAAAGTACGCGCGCAAGTATAAACACTTCAACGCTATGTAGCAGGAGCGTCCGCTGCAGCATGCGTCGCGTCGAGTGAAGTATAAATGAGCCCTTACTGGTATTGTATATATATATATATATATATTGTCACACATGTGCGATTAGGAGGCAGTCAAAGAGCCTAAAGGTGAGTAAAACATTGCGAGATAGAGGGTTGTCACGTGGTACTTACCCAAATCTCTTTTGATCAACAGAAAACCTGAAGAAAAATAATCCTCCACTTCAGGGTTCCAAAATGGCCGCGACGACGTCACTTCCAGTCAACCATGATGACGCCACTTCCGGCTCCATCAATTCACCTCACTTCCATCCAATCATAATGACATTGTTTCCGGTTCCTGTTTTCAACGGCACTTCCTGTCAACCATTTCCAGTACCATAATCCTTTTCTGTATAAAGTCTCCATTTTGGTTAAAGAAAACTGTTCCCTGTTTTATTTTTGAGACTCTGAATCACTTACATTCATTATTGTCTGGGCGACAATATATGGGGACGGTCCCCAAAACTTTGTAATTGTTTGTGCTGTATTCTTTGGGGAAGAATAATCACCACTATATATATATATATATATATATATATATATATATATATATATATATATATATATATATATATAAGTTCGGTGTTTTTTAAGGCCTCAGTCATTTTTTAAACATGGATGACACAGTGTTTGACGCTGCCTAGTCACAGAGCCTTTGGTTCAAACCCTTCTACCGGTGGCCTTCCCTATGAAGTTGGCATATTCTCCCAGGGTCTGTGTGCCTTTCTCTGGTTTTCCTCCCATATCCACCAATGTGTGTGTTTTAGGTTGACATGTAATTCAAAACTGGCCGTGTGTGTGAGTGGGAGTGGTATGATGGACAGAAACTCCATTATTGCACCCAATACATCTTGCACATGCCCCCCATGACCCTAAACTGAATTCAGTAGGTTTGAGTATTTATGCAGCTATGTATATTACTTAAAACATAACAAGCACATTATGGTAATATTACTACAGAATGTCCCTTTGTTTTTTTGCCACTTTAGTAGGCTATAATTTTATACAGTATGCATGCAATTTGCATATGCATCATTTTTTCTTTTGTTTTGTCAAAATGCCTTGCTGATTATTATATTGCTCACAATCCTCCAGACAGTGGATACAGAACGCTGTCATCGTCTCCGCCGAGTTAAGGCAATGCATAAATATCAGTTGATTAACCCCGCTGATGGGAGCAGCACATCATCAGGTGACAATGGTCCCTTGACAGGCTGAAAAGTGCTGCCCCCTAGTGCTATAAGAAAGGCAATATAGGTGCCAAGGGGAATGAAAACCAGCACTGCGAAATGCATATTTAGAGGAGTTAGACAAACGCCTGTCTGACAGGCCCATTAAATTAAATGAGGACCATATGGTCCTGGCCAGTCGACTCAGCCCACGGAGGACCGCAGTGGGGGTCCTTTTTGTACCCACCAAGACCTGCTTGTAATTGTGTGGCATAGTGGAAAAGGCTTTGGATTTCAGACACTGAAGTTACTGACACTGTGTGACCACGAGCAGGTCACTTCACCTCCCTGTAAAGTTTTATCTCTAATGTAAGTCGCCTTGGATAAAAGGGTCAGCCAAATAAATAAATAACAGTAAATGATTGCAGCATACTCTTATTTACTGCTTTCATCATCTTTAAAGAATAACATAATTTCAATTTTTTAGTCATTTTCTAAGATGCTTTGTCCTGAACAGGGTCATGGAGTGCTGGAGCATATCCCAGCTAACATAGGGTGTAAGGCAGGAACAAACCCCGGAAAGTCCATTGCAAGTCAAGTCAAGTCAAGTTGGGGAGTATGCACTGGTACAGTGTGTTGCTGCACCCACTACACAACGAAACAGCTCAGGATCCCGGTTGGCAACCCCCTAGGCAGACACGCAGTCCAGTCCCACCCTCCGGAAATGACCCTCTATCTGCCGCAGCCCGGTGTTACGTGGGCGACCGCTTGGTCTGGTCCAGTCACTCGGGTCCCCAACAATGAGGATCTTACGAACCGGATCACCCTCGGGGAAACGCGCCACATGGCCGTAGTGCCGTAACTGACGCTTCCTCACAATGCAGGTATTGTGCTTCATTCAGGACTCCATGAACAACCGCTCATTCGACACAAAGTCAAACCAACGGTACCCAAGGATGTTCCGGAGAGACACAGTACCAAAGGAGTCCAGTCTTTGTCTTAGGTCACTGGATAGCGTCCATGTCTCACAACCATATAGCAAGACAGGAAGCACCAGGACTCTAAAGACTTGGACCTTTGTCCTTTTGCATAGATATCGGGAGTGCCACACACCCCTTTCCAACGACCTCATGACCCCCCCATGCTCTGCCAATCCGTCTACTGACTTCACAGGAAGAGTCGCCAGAAATATGAATGTCACTGCCAAGGTAAGTAAACCTCTCCATAAGGTCAACACTCTCTCCGCAAACAGACACACTGCTGATGGCTGTGCCCAAGAGGTCATTAAAGGCCTGGATCTTTGGTTTTTATCAGGTCACTCGCAAGCCCAGACACTCAGACTCTTCGCTCAGTCTCTCGAGCGCCCCGATCACAGGCTCCATTGACTCTGTGAAGATCACAGCATCATCAGCAAAGTCAAGATCAGTGAATCTTTCTTCACCAACAGATGCCCCACAGCCACAGGACCCCATGACCTTGCCCAACACCCAGTCCATACAAGCACTGAACAGAGTAGGAGCAGAACATACCCCTGATGAACCCCAGAATCAACTGGGAACAATGGGTCCTGCCTCCACTCTGTACAGCACTCACAGTACCAGTGTACAGGCCGGCCATGATATCCAGCAACCTTGAGGGGATCCCGCGAACTTGCAGGATGTCCCACAGGGCAGCTCGATCAACTGAGTCGAACGTTTTATGAAAATCGACAAAGGCTGCAAAGAAGCTGTGCCGATATTCACGTTTGCGCTCCATGAGAATCCTCAGTGCCAGGATGCGGTCGACGGTAGACTTCTTAGGTGTTCCGGTCGATATCTATCTATCTATCTATCTATCTATCTATCTATCTATCTATCTATCTATCTATCTATCTATCTATCTATCTATCTATCTATCTGCCTGCCTGTCTGTCTGTCTGTCTGTCTGTCTGTCTGTCTGTACTGGAAGCACACAATGTATTGGAGAATAAAAGATACAATCGAACAAAAGACACAAGGGCACTATATCTGGCGCAGGCCTTCGTAAGCAAATGGCATGGTTCTCTGTGCCAGGGTAGCTTATCCACCTGCCTGCTTGTCTCACTTCTGCGTAGACGAGTACTCCACCCAAAAAAAGGTATAGTATTTGTATATGTTACTTTTAGTTTACATTTAGTTTGCAATGATGGCCAAGTAGAGCTTTCAATGTCATGTTTTCATGCACAATAGAGGAAAAGATGTTTATGGTGTAACAAAAGCCAACAGATGCCACTGCTATACAGTTGCAGACAATGTGAAAAACATTTATTGAAAAAAGGAAAAAAAAACCTTACATTGCTCGTGTCCCAAAATCAACATATCTGTTATCCAGTCATTTGCTCAAATCGTACATAATTTTGCTAAAATATAGTTAAATAAAATGATCAGAATGCACATAAATAGGAAACCCAAAGAGTCATGGGAGAGACTTTTTGACTTGGAGACCAGCCTCTCGCCTTCAATTCAATATAATATCTTATTTTGTTTTATTGTATTGAAGAGGAACTCAGATTGACTGCACATCATTTAGAAAGGCTCCCACCTGCGTATATAAGGTCTCACAATTCACACTGCATGTCAGGACAAAAACCAAACCATGAAGTCCAAGGAAGTTTCTGTAGACCTCTGAAATCAAAGTGTGCTGAGCCGCAGATCATTTTAAGGGGATAAAAGCATTTCTAAAACTTTAAGTGTTCCCAGGAGAACAGTGGCCTCAAGAATTGTGTAATGGAAGAAGTTTGGAACATAAGGACTTTTCCTACAATGGGAAAGGGAGAGGCCGGTCAAACTGAGTAGCCAAGAATGAAGGACTTTGGTCAGTGAGGTCTCCAAGAACTCATTGGTCTCTATAACAGAGCTTCAGAAGTCCTCTGCTAAGATGGGAGAACCTGTCAGGAAGGATGACCATCTCAGCAGCACTCCATTAATCAGGCACTTATGTTAGAGTGACTAGATGGAAGACACTCTTCAGTTAAAGGCTATGGCAGCCCAATTGGAATCTGCCAATTGACAATGCATGAGAAAAAATATTCTCTGCTCCAATGAGATAAAATTTGTAATCTTTGAGCAGAACTCCAAGTCCTATGGCAAAAAGCAGACAGTGCATATCACCTGATAAATACCATCTTTATGGTGAAGTGTATTGGCATTATCATACTATGGGGTGCTTCTCCGCATCAGGGACAGGGAAACTGGTCAGAATTGAGAAATGGATGGATGCAGTAAAACACAGAGAGGACCTGGAAGAAAACCTGCTCCAGAGTGCATGCAACCTCAACTCGGACTACAGCTCTTTCTTCAGTGAAATGATGACCCAAAGCATACAGCCAAGACAAAGCTGAAAGGATTCAGGATGAGTCTATTTGAGTTGTTTAGTGGCCTACACTTTAACCCCATAGATTAGGTGAACATGGTAGTTTACAGATGCTTGTCATCCAACCCAATGGAGCTTGAAAGAAAAAATAGGATAAATGGCTCAAATCCAGGTGTAGAAAGTTTCTAGGGATTTACTCAAGAACTTGCTGCCGAAGAAGCTTCTCCAAAGTATTCAATTTATGGTCTGAATAGTTATGCGAATAAGAGATTTCAGTTTGGGATTTTTAATAAATTATCAAAGCTTTCTGAAAAAATGTTTTCACTTTGTCATTATGGGTTATTGAGTTTAGATGGTTGGATAAGAATGGCACACGTATCTATTTATAATTAAATCTAAAACACAATAAAACGAACAGGAAGTAAAAGAGTTTGACGATGCTACGCTCAGTCCCTGATTGGCCTGGAGGCCCAAAAACAGATTTCCTTGATATCTCCTGAGCCACCCTTCTAGTGACCCTGGGTTTTACTGTAACCGAGTGCTCTAAAAATGTTCAAGGTAAACCCCCAGATCACCCACCAATTCCAGTAGGCATCAGAGGTCTGCGATATTCGCCACCACCACCTGATCAAAGCACTGTGATGTCCCTACATTGATGGATTAAAGGTCTGATGTCCACATGACCATCATCATCAAGTTCTTCCATGAGAACCCCGAATACAATAGCTCGAATGTTATTTATTTGGATTTATTTACTTACTTCCTACAGAGTGCAGTGCTATAGCGCGTCTTTACGTGAAAACAGCAGTGTCAGATGGGCAGGGTATGATCATGAACGTGACTGACAGAATGAAACTGAATAAAAAAAATTAAAAAAAAAAGCTAACCTTTACAAGTATCATACAGCACATTTACACCGGTTGTTACAGACTGAAATACAATGTATGTTTTTTATCCTAAAATAGTAAAAATAAAAGCAGCTGACTTCTCAAAATGGACTCGTCGGGGGATAGAACCCGTGAAGTTTTGATTACCAGTCAACAGCTGATACTGTTGTGCCACCGAAGCAGTTGTAGTAAATGCATGTCAATATCGCACCCTAACGCGTGTTCTTTTTCTGCAGTTATATTTTTGAATAGAAGCGCACTTGTTTTGTTATATTTGTACCTTTTGTGAAAGTATTTCTTTCATATTTGGACTTCAGGCTTCATACATTGTACACTTCATGTCTACATTTTGTCAATTATTACTAAAATGTGAAAAAGTTTCTGTTTTAACCCTATGTTTACTGTACATAGATTGTTGTAGACACAGAACACATATGAAATGCAAGTGTTCCAAATAACGATACAGTATTTATAAAAGGTGCCATTTTTGCTTGACTTCTCACTCTATACAACTCCAAGCAACTGACACACAGGTAAACAGACTTGAGACGAGAAAACTGTGCACCAGTGGGGGATATGATAGCAGGCTGCTTGCTGCTTATCAACACAGTTAAAGGACACAAGACGCTGATGGAGAGGTGCGAAGTGATTTAAGGTGGGACGGATCTACAAGTTTTTTCGTAGGTTCTGCTAATTCTAGTGTTATGTTAGGTAGAATGCCTAGATGGGGCTGGGTGGTCTCGTGGCCTGGAACCCCTGCAAATTTTATTTTTTTCTCCAGCCATCTGGAGGTTTTTTGTTTTTTCTGTCCCCCCTGGCCATCGGACCTTACTTTTATTCTATGTTAATTAGAGTTCCCTGATTCTATTTTCTTATTTATTTTGTCTTTTTTCTCTTTCTTCATCATGTAAAGAACTTTGAACGGCATAATTTGTATGAAAATGTGCTATAGAAATAAATGTTGTTGTATCAAACTGGGCCACCTACTGGACCAGACAACATATTATTTAACTGGTACTCTGTAGGAGACATAATCCTCGCTGGTGGTGGCAGCTCAGATCCTCTGACATAGTCCCAGGTGTTGTCAATGTCAGTGGTCTCTCTTTTAGAGCATTTTAAGATCCATTCAGCCACTTGAAGCTCCAGTCCTGACTGAGGCCCCTTTAGATGGCACCCAGCAGAATTTACTTCCACACAATAGGTATGCCATTCTGACAAAAATTGCCTCAAAACTGTTTGTCGGTTTAGCAGCACACCCACTTTAAAACAAAAGGATTGATCTTTACTGTTCCGACAAGAAAATACATATATACCCCTAAATGTCCCAATCCACCTGCAGTCTCCTGTCGCTCAATCTAACCCAGGCGATTGAGGTACAGTCTCGGTGACACGGCCACCAGAAATGTCAAAAACTGCAGAGCTCAAGCCACACACCATCACCGAGCCCAGCATGAAAATGTAGGTCAAGCCTTAATAACAAAGACATTTTGAGAAGTGGATCTATTAGGTGTTTGCATGCCGATTTAACCGACCGAGTGTTTCAAATCTCTGCCCGGGGCTGAAGCTATCCATTCTGATTACAGTCAACCGTGGGACCTCTGAACACTAGTAAAATGCCAAATCGCTCGCAGCTGCCTCATCTATAATGCATGAGCCGCTTTTCCTTCACAGTCTTGAGAATCTGTAACAAGACTGACCTGTGACCTTTCTCCGCCGTTAGGTTCGAATAATTCATAAGGCAATGAGTGTGACGGAAGGTAAGGCCGAGGTCACGAAGCTCTGTACGGATCACTAAGTAATACTCTCTTCATAAGCAGGTGTGGCAGCGAAACGCCCTGAAATCCAGAGAGGAGTTACGTACGTATCTGTAGAACAAGCATTTATCTCTCAGGGGGGCCGGTTTCTGTATTTCATGTAATCCGGAGTGAGGCTGTGTGTTGTAAGGGAACATCCCGACAAGCCTCATGCTTATTTATTTTTCAGATCTTCCTTGCTTTACACGCTACTCAGATCCTCCCTTTGAAATGCACTTTAAGTTTCCCCGAGGATTTGTAAGAAAATCTTTATCTTAACGTCAGAGAAGCAAGGAGATGGTTATCACCTCCAAATATCTTGGCTATCATCAAAGAGACTCACTGATGCATTCACTTTCTCAGAAGTCCGCATACAGCCCACTTTTTACTGGTGCACAGCAGAGTCCTCGCCCAAGGGTGGTACAGCACAGTATTATGACACCTGCTCAGCCCAGGGTCACAGGCGTCTATGGTGGATGGTGAAGTCAGTACAGAATTCGACTGGCACACAGCTCCCTTTTGTTCAAGGCATAAACAACTCGACGCTGCCTTAGAAGAGCAAACTGCCTTTTAACTGACATCCGCCATCCTGCACTGTCAGTTTCCTCCTCCCGTTAGTACTTGCAGGGCTAGATCCTCAGGTCACAACGCTATTCAAGAGTCACGCATACTGACAAACGTGCTGTATGAGTGTTTCACTGTAAGTCGCCTGATGCTTCATTTATTGACATAGTCTGTAACATACTACAGTCATCAGACGTGCAAATGAGAATTAAATTTTACTGAGGACGCCCATCACTGCATTTCCATGTACTTGTTTAGCAGACACTTTTATATTCAAAGCGACTTACAAAAGATGCCAGCATCATCAAGTAAACATCAGTCTAGGGCCGTGTTTCCCAAACTCAGTCCTAGGGACCCACTGTAGCTGCAGGTTTTTGTTCCAACCTGATTAATAATCAGTGACAAGAACTGATGACGCTGATCTCATTTTATTAGCTGGTATTTTATTTCTCTTATTCTACATTCAGAAAAGCACAGCAGCATGATTTTTACATTTCTAAGACATTTAGAAATATTTCTGCTCTCTTTTGTTGATTTCATACCATTTTGCCCTTTTTCTCTTTCTTCATCCTGTAAAGCACTTTGAGCTTCATCATTTGTATGAAAAAGTGCTATAGAACGAAACGTTGTTGTTATATCAAACTGGGCCACCTACTGGACCAGAAAAACGTATTATTTAACTGGTACTCTGTAGGAGACATAGTCCCCGCTGTTGGTGTCAGCTCATCTCCTCTGACATGGTCCCAAGGTGCTGTCAATGTCAGTGGTCTCTCTTTTAGAGCATTTTAAGATCCATTCAGCCACTTGAAGCTCCAGTCCTGACTGAGGCCCCTTTAGATGGCACCCAGCAGAATTTACTTCCACACAATAGGTATGCCATTCTGACAAAAATGGCATCAAAACTGTTTGTCGGTTTAGCAGCACACCCAGTTTTAAACAAAAAGGATTGATCTTTACTGTTCCAACAAGAAAAATCATATATACCCCTAAAATGTCCCTTCTTCTGTAAGTCACCTGATGCTTCATTTATTGACACAGTCTGTAACATACTACAGTCATCAGACGTGCAAATGAGAATTAAATTTTACTGAGGACGCCTATCACTGCATTTCAATGTACTTGTTTAGTGGACACTTTTATCCAAAGTGACTTACAAAAGATGTCAACATCATTGAGTAAATGTCAGTCTAGGGCCGTGTTTCCCAAACTCAGTCCTAGAGAGCCCCTGTGGCTGCAGGTTTTTGTTCCAACCAGATTCCTGATCAGTGTCAACACCTGATAACGCTGATCTCATTTAATTAGCTGTTATTATCCATCCATCCATTATTCAACCCGCAGTATCCTAAACTACAGGGTCACGGGGGTCTGCTGGAGCCAATCCCAGCCAACACAGGGTGCAAGGCAGGAAACAAACCCCGGGCAGGGCACCAGCCCACCGGAGGGCGCACGCACACACACTAGGGACAATTTAGGATCACCAATGCACCTAACCTACATGTCTTTGGACTGTGGGAGGAAACTGGAGCGCCCGGAGGAAACCCACGCAGACACGGGGAGAACATGCAAACTCCACGCAGAGAGGACCTGGGAAGTGAACCCAGGTCTCCTTACTGCGAGGCAGCAGAGCTACCATTGCGCCACTGCGCCACCCATTAGCTGGAATAATTTTTCTCTTATTCTACATTCAGAAAAGCACAGCAGCATGATTTTTATATTTATAAGACACTTAGAAATATTTCTGCTTTTGCTATAGATTTAAATGCAAAACTCTTTTTTGTTGATTTCATTATACTTTGCCCTTTCTCTGTGCAGTTTTTCCCCTTCGTTGTATCTTATAAATGACAATTAAAAATGAGCAGAGCAGACACCCAGGCAAGCAACACTGAATCATGAAAGGCTGCAACTACTTTAACGTCAAACCCACTAATTAGAAAATAATGGATTAATTAAACAATTAGAACACCTGGAAAAGTAAAATGAAAATCAAGATGAAAATATTGTTAAAAAGAAAAAATAAATACATTATTCCCATATAACTGCTTGGTAAATTTTAATATATTTTTTTATTTTACCAAACTTAGTTTTCTAATTGTTCCCAAAACACAGAACTTGGGAAATAACAGTTCACTTAATTAGCCCAGGAGTCCAATTAAGAACAGAAGCTGGTTGGAACAAAAACCTGCAGCCACAGGGGGTCCTCAGGACTGAGATTGGGAAGCACTGGTCTAGGGGACTGTTTAGGAGCAAGTGTGACAGGGCAAGGATGCAAAATTGATCATCACAGTGAAGATCTCAGAGCAAAATACACGCAGGTTATGCAGATGAATCTAACTAGTTAAATAGAAATTCACCAAGTCTTAAAATGCTTCTTCAACACATTCAGGGAATTGAAAAATGAGTGTAAGATTATGAGAGACAATGCAGAAATACATATAGAAAGATCAGAAGAAAAAAAAGAAATTCAGTCCTAACAGCCCCGCATATCACAGTGAACACTGGGAACTGCAGCTCTACACTGGAAGAAATGTCACTAAATTTGATGGTAAAAATACTGTAAATGGTGAAAGTAAAATATCTTTTCTGGAAAAAAGGAAAGTTACCTTATGTTCTACTGAAAATTACCTGCATATCTTAAACAATGCATTTCATGGTGTTGTAAAATCAATATTTTTTATAATTAAACAATTTTATTTAACTTGATTCCTCTGCCTGTTTCTCTGTCTGGATCAAATCTTGCAACTGATTTTAAACCCACTTTTGGCGAAGCGAATTTCTTCAGATTTCGCTTGCATGTTTACTATCGATGACAAAACAATAATCCGTCAAAACCGATGCAATTACGTAACAAATTTCGCTGTAATCAATGGTTATGCAATTCCAATTAATGCACACACTACAATGATGGAGAGAGAATATAGTGTGATAGAGGAGCATACAAGTGAGGGATGCATCAGATCGCCCCCACTTGTCTGTTACAGTGAGTGGAGTCGGTAAATATGCAGGCCGACTTTACTTGTTTACTCTTGCGAAGGAGTAGCTTTGATGATCACAATCAGGAAGTATTGGCATAAGCTTGTAACAGTGCCTACCATTAGTTAGAACTGCATCTCCCAGCAGTCCTTTCAGGGGCTGTTGGGGTCAAAGGTGGCCAGAGGGGTTTAAAAGGAGGGCAGGGGTCGAAGAGAGAAAAAAAAAAAGTTTGTTTTGTTTGTTTGGTGCTTGTATTTATCTGTTGAATTGCCCGCCATTTTTCTGCCATACATCTTCGTGTCCTGGATTGTATTGTTTGTTGGGGTCTGCAATCATTTGTCTACCTGTCTACTGTTTACTGAGGATGGTGTCTGGATTCAGTGGCTGGAGCGCTCCTGAACCATTCATCTGCCATCATTCTTCAATTACCGGTAGGACTGTGTTTTCCCATTTCCCTCTCTTCATGCAAATCGCTGGACTTAACTTCACCGCTGCTCATTTCATCCATGGACTTTACTGCGTGTTTGTCGTGTTTATCTGTTAAATGTAATATCGCCGAAGGGATCAGGGTGGTATTATTGTTTTCATTTAGTTAGTTTAATTTCATTAAACTTTTTCATCGTTTAAATTCCCAGTGTGTTTTTCTTTGTTGTCTCTGTAGTGTGTGTGTGTCATGCCAAGGCTGGGGTTGTCCCAGGTAATCCTCGAGTAAAATAAATAAATCACCATCATGCACAACGGTGTGAATCTTAGCGGCTTCTGACCGCTACAAGCTTGCCACTCTGTTGTCGATATTTTTTTTTTCGCAGCGACTGAGCGCTAATCCTATAAGACCCTGAACAGAAAAACAGAGACCAAAATATAATTCTTTTTAGTATTCAAATAATTCTGCAAAGAAGATATATTATGTAATACAGTGGTACTTCGGTATACGTCTGCTTTGGAATAAGTCCAACTTGGTATACATCCTGTTTAGAGGCGAAATATTTTGCTTGGTATACGACCTTTGTTTGGAATATGACTTGTGTGCTAGAACAACACGTGTGGTATACCGGGCGCGCGCCTTCAAAAAAAAAAAGTTTTAACCTGTACAGTAATCCCTCGCTATATCGCACTTCGAATTTCGCAGCTTCACTCTATCGTGGATTTTATATGAAAGCATAACTAAATATATAGCGCGGATTTTTCGTTGCTTCGCGGGTTCTGCGGACAATGTCTTTTTACTTCCTGTACATGCTTCCTCAGTTGGTTTGCCCAGTTGATTTCATACAAGGGACGCTATTGGCGGATGACTGAGAAGCTAACCAATCACAGCACGCAGTTAAGGTCTCCTGACTGAAAAGCTAACCAATCAGAGCACACAGTGAAGTTCCTGCGTGCTGAATGCAGTGTTAACCAGGAAGTCTTGTCTCGTTCATTCAGCATCAACGTGTTTCGCTGTGTAAAGAGTTGTGCTCTTTTGTGTTTATCTTTGTGCATAGTCAAGCCCTTCATTATGGCTCCAAAATGATCTGCTACTGCTTCAGGGGCCGTGCCCAAGCGCAAACGGAAGATGTTAACAATTGCCGAAAAGGTAAACGTTTTGGATTTGTTGAAGGCTACGATTCTTTTTATTTAAAAAGTAGGAAAGGAATACAAGATCTACGACCGCAGTGTCCTTTTAACCAGGGTGCAAAACAAGTTGTAAGTGGATGTAATAAGGCAGTAGTCTGGATGGAATCTGCTTTAGGGATTTGGATTGAAGACTGCCAGAAGAAGAACAACGGCAGTGCTACACAATCGCCTGAAGTGGCTCCTTTAAGGGCTGTAACGCTCTCCTTTGTTGTGCAGTAAAATTAAAATCCTTGTTATCGGGCAAGTCATTTTCATTTATTTCATCTAATTGCTTTTGTATTTATGTATTTTAGTATTAAGCAGTGTTTAAATTATTTTATACAGCCCCATCAATGTATAATATGCCAATAACAATAGAATTTTTTTTTCATGGGAACAAATTAATCATTTTCCCATTATTTCTTATGGGAAAAATTTGTTTGGTATAAGTCCAAGGATCTGGAACGGATTAAGGACGTATACCAAGGTACCACTGTACTTTTAAAGAAGCTTCCTGTTTGTTGTGATGTGAATTTCTGCATACAAGTTGATAAATATTTTGTACGTCTTTACTTGTAACTTAGACAAAGCAATGTAATATTAGAACAGCAATGGTTTGATGGTTTAAGAACCCCTTCCCCCCTTTTAGGACTGAGTCTCTTTGTAATTTTTCGACAGGGTTGCGCGAAGTGCCTCAGACAAGTTTGGCTAATATTTCTCTGCAGGATTCCTAGTCGGCTGCCTAACTACCAAGCTTTACCTTAACGCATAGTTTGGAGGGCAGGAGTGAAGGTATTCTATTCCCCCATTGGCCTGAAGTATGGCTGTTTGGAACTGGCTTGTATCAAAAGCCTTTAAGTACCACAACACCCAATTGGCTCTGGGGGTTGGGCAGAAAACCTATACATTTGCTTGCTTTACTTCACTCTCTCTCTCTTACCAAACTGATGAAAGACCATCTCTCACACCATGAACTGAAAAGGACAACACAATGAAGAGCACAACTCAGCAGCCATATTGAGACAGGCATGCGGCCTGTTCTGAAAAAAGCTGATCACAAATGATGCCTTAACTAGAGACATTTATAGTACAAGTAGTAACAAGTCTGTGTGCCACCTGAAACTACACATCACCATTTATCAGGTTGTATGGTTGCCAATATTCAAATGTACTTTGCATTTTGGTATTATTTATGAATATTATCAATGATACATTCTCTAAATTGTAACTTAACTCCTGCTTGTCTTTTACTACACCTAATTGCCTGAGGTTATAAATGTAGAAGGGAAGGTTGGGAGACGTTATAAAGAACAATACCTTGTAAACAGTGGTAAGTCTGTGAGATTAGAGGCAAAGGCTACATATTAATAATACAAAAGGGGAAAGTACAGTAAAATATTACCCTACCAAGACAAAACACCGTTCATGAAAAACGATTAAAGGAAAATCATTTGCAAAATATTCAAAAACTAAAACGTAAAAAATAAAATATGTAAAACATTTTTTTTGAGTAAAACGATTTTATTTACTTTAGTTTTAAATGGACTAAAAAGCAAAACATTTTTTCTTTAACCACCATTTTTGTGGTTATATGTAATTCATTCAATCGAATGAATGGCTACTGGCATCATGAAATATAAAAAAACAACAACATTGTAATTCCCCACCATGCTAAACTAGCTTTAAAAACTGTGTGACGCTGATTCGTGAATCACAATAGTACTGAATGGGTCATGAGAGGTTTACAGAATCTCATGTGATGGGGAAACCCCTCCAGCCGAGATGAAAATTGGTGATAATTTCTCCAAAGAGGACTGACCCCCTAGATGACAATTGGGGGGACCATGGGATGATGTTCAGAAGTGATTCTACTAGGTGAGCCACTAGTGGATGATGATTGGTGGCGATTCTCCAAGGGGGACCACCCCGCTGCCTGGATGATGATCAGTGCCGATTCTACACTGTGTCAATTTTCTGCAGGGATTGTGGGTTGTAAAGATACAAAAAAGGTGAAATAGAGTCACGGGAAAAAAAAGTATACGAACCACTGGGTTACTGTAACAAGCCCATGATTCACTGGAGTGATTTTCCAGCTTTTACAAGCTTTGGACTAAATTGGAAAACAAAAGCCTTGAATCACAACAGAGTGGTTTAGTCATCTTTCACCTATGGCTGTGTATCTCAGCAAGTACCTGCTGACTGTTATGTCATGCTAAAATTGTTAAAGTGAAATGCTTCTAAAACCTCCAAACAAGCAAAGAGTGGCAAACCTCTTTCACGTTTGCTAATTGTTCATCTCATCTGTCTATGGTGATGTACACTATGTGGCCAAATGCATGTGGAGTCACCACTCCAAATCACTGAGTTGAGCTCAGTTCATTGTTAACAAGTAGCATAAAATCAAGCACATAGCCATGAGACCTCCATTGACAAACACTGGCAGGAGAACAGGCCATAATGAAGAGCTCGGTGACTCTAGTGTGACACTGTAATTTGATGCCATATAATGAAATATGGCCCACACACAAAACTTGCTCTTAACTGTATTGCACTTCTTAGGTTTAACACAAGGCAGAGCTACTGTCTTGATCAAGGCAGCGTCTTCACAAACAAGCGCAACCAAAGAACAATTTTGCTATGGGTGACCAAAAATGGCAGAACCAAAGAAACGCATGATAGCAAGTGAGTGCAGAAAATTTCAGACACGGTGGGAAAATGAATATTTCTTCCTAGAAGTCAAAGGCAAGTGTGTCTATTTGTAGTGATGAAAGAGTATAATGTGTGTCGACACTACGAAACCAAACATCTAACCTGTACTGTATGCTCTACACTGGTGCCGAGCGAGAACAGAAAGTTAAGCACATGTCAGCCGGTCTGCTAGCTCAACAACAGTATTTATTCCGTGCTAACAAAAGAAAAAGAAAATGCCACATTAGCCAATTACAAGGTAGTGCAACTCACTGCACCTTTCTGAGATTGTGACTTCATAAAACAGTGCCTCACTAAAGTCGCAGGAGTAATGTGCCTGGAGAAAATGCAGGAATTCAACAACATTCGCTTGTCCAGAGTTGTGCAACGAAATGAAGATTTGTCAGCTAACTTAAAACATCAAGTGTCAAATAAAGCTTGTGCTTTTGATTTTTACTCGATTGCACGTGATGAGAGCACTTTGTAATAAAGTAAATGAAAACCCAACAATGGAGAGCTGTGATGCTGTTTTTATTTTAAGCATATTCAATTATGAAGCATAATTTACCGATATTTGATTGATTTTGCCAGCTTAATACACAGGAAGTGAGGCACTATACCTCACCTCTAGTGGGTGGCCCAGCCTTTCATATTCCTCTGTATGTGGCCCCCAGTGAAAAAAAGTTTGGACACCCTTGTTCTACTGCCTTACTCACATCAGAGGTTCAAGCAACCCCTGGATGCAATATCCGCAAAACAACTGTGCATCAGGAACTTCATGAAATTGGTTTCCGTGGCCAAGTAGCTGCACACTAGCCTGAGTTGTGTAAAGCTCAGCACCACTGGACTCTGGAGTAACTTTAGTAATGTGTTCTCTGGAGTGATGAATCAAACTTTACTATCTGGCAATCTGATGGACGAATCTGGGTTTGGCAGACGCAGGAGAACATCTGGACTGCATAGTGCCTTCTGGCAAGTGTGGTGGATGAAGGATAATGCCCTGGGGCTGTTATTCAGGTTTTGGGCTAGGTCCCTTGGTTCCATTGAAGGGTACTATTAATGCTACAGCATACCAAGACATTTCAGAGAATCGTGCACTTCCAAGTTTGTGACAACAGTTTGAAGAAGGCCCTTTTTTTGTTCCAGCATGTGCACACAGTCAGGTCCATACATACATGGAGGAACTTGAGTGTCCAACACAGAGCCCTGACCTCAACCTCACGGAACACCTTTGGGATGAATTGGACAACTGATTGTGATCCTGGTCAACTTCTCCATCGTCAGAACCTGATGTCACAAAATGCTCTTTTAGTTGAATGGGCACACATTTCTAGAGTCGCACCCCACAATCTTGTAGAGAGTCTTTCCAGAAGAGCGGAGGCTGGTAGAGCTGCAAAAGGGGAACCTACTTCATATTAATGCTCATGGTCCTGGAATGGGATCTCCAACAGGCTCATAGAGTGTAGAAGCAATTATCATATATCTGTAATCGTAGTTTTTATCAAGAAAATCACATTACTCTGTGTCCTTAAACGTGTCTGCGCCCGTTAGCTTAAAGTAAGTCTTAGGGAAAATGCCTAATTAATTATTGGCATTTTCAAAGGCTAAACAGATTGAACAACATCATGGGTGCTGCGATTTGGTGATTTTGAGTCACTAGAATTGGACAATTCCTACACAGATTTCTTTATCCTTTCATTTTTTTTTAATTTTGGGCTAAGCTCCTGCATAATATCGAAGCCTTATGTTCTTAATTAACATGTTTACAATTGAAATAAACTTCTAGCGGTCCTACTAAGGAATGAAACTTCAACTCCCAGCAGTCCCTGCGGTGGCTCTGCTTGGGTGCCTGCTGAGGGTGCAGGGGCTGCTGGGGACAAAGAGGTGGAGCGAGATTTAAAAGGGGTGGAGTTAGTCTTTTGAGTTTTGTGTCTGGAGTTTGTTTGCCTTTCCGTTTTGCTCGTCTCCTGTTTTGGGTGTATGGACAGTCTGGTGTCTTCCTGCTGCATGAGGACTGTCTGAGGATTTGTTGTCATCTTGCGAAGAAAGGAGCGCTCCTGATTCCATTCACATATCACCATCTAATCAGGAAATACCAGTAGGACTGACCTTTACATTCATATACAGCGTGCTGATCTCTGGACTATCTACCTCCATCATTTCATTTCATCAACTGCCGTTTTCTTGGACTTCATCGGGTGTGGTTTTTGTTAGTGGTTTGTTATCGTTGAATTTGTGTTTATTGTATATATTGCCGTAAGGGAAATAGGGGTGGGATCATTGTAGTTTGCATATATTTTATTTATTATTGTTTAATACATTCTTTAATTTCTGTTTTATTACCAATCACTTTTTGTCTCTGTGAGGGAGTGCGTGTGAGTCTGGCCAGGCCTGGGTGTGTTCCTGGGATCCCCACCTAAAAAATGAATAATGCACCATCCTATCGGCAGTGTGAATCTTAGTTGGGTTTTTGTCCTCTACAAACTGCGAAAGGCTGGTGTTAGCTGTTCAATGACCATAAAAAAACTGAAATCATTACAATATCTTAAAAATACATATTTTATACACATAAAACATACACAAAATGCATATGTTCGAAAAGAATAGCAAATTCTCCTTTTAATTACAGGCCATAATTCTAATAAAGAAAAATTTTCAGAAGATATCTGTCAAGAAGATACAAGGCTAACACGCTTAAGAAGTAAAATCAACCAATGTGGCCCTTAAACTAACTCGCCTCTTGTTTACTGGTCAGTACAGGCACTTTTTTCTGTCTCTGTTCCTTTTCTAATTTTTCTAAGCTGCTGTACTAAAGTCTGCACACTCAGACAGGGAGTGTCCGTTTTAATTAAAGGACGACATGAAGAGCGCTCAACTCATTAAAGCAGCTCCCCTTTTCATTTCTGCCGAAGATGAGCCTCCCTTGTCTTCCACTTCAGGTTTAGCAGGACAACATATACGTCTGCCATTCACACAGGGTGACCCCTCAGACTCCTTCTCCTCAGTTTATTACCCGACCTTGTTTAACATAAAAGCAAATATTTCAGTCATTATTATCATTCATTCTCATAAAGTCTGCTTGCAGAATGACATATTCATTTCCTTAAATAATTTGGTGAGAAGTCACTTTTGTGACTTTTATTGGCTAACAAGAGAAATTACAATATGCAAGCTTTCGAGGCAACTCAGGCTCCTTACATAATCTTGCCGGAGTTGTCTCATTCTTAGGTAATGATACGGTTCAAACTCGAAAGAATTAATGAATGTTGGCATACTCAGTGCATTCAATGAGCAGTAAAAGGCATGTGCGAAAGTAAAGTTAAAAGTAACTCATTTTTAGAAATTAGAATAATATTTTTATGAGGTTCAGATTTGTGACTAATTTGTTGACTGTACAAAGAGATGTAAATGTATTAGTTTAATATTATGTTTATATATTCTATTTCATACAATTCCAAAAATGAATTGCACAAAACAAACAATCAAAACATTCTAATATAAACATGTTATATTTGTATGGTGAATAACAGGATGACCAGTGACCGAGTTCTTGTTTGCCAATAATAATAATTCTGCTCTAACTAGAAAGAACCATAAGTGAAGTGAGTGGGAATCGTGAATCAGGACTTGCATGTGCACTTTAAAAGTCTACCCACTAAATGACAGACACGGATCACATCAAACACACACTTTAAACATCTAAACAAATGCTGACGGTGTCCCACGTGTACTTTAACACTCCTGTTAAGCTCCACTGTTTCGTTTCATTCATGCTCATGAATCGATTCCCATGACTCACTGAATTCTTTCAAAAAGAATGAATCGTTCACAAATGGCCCATCACTGCAGGGTATTATTTATCATACTAGGCTCCGCCCCCTGCTCGCTTTGCTTGCCAACCCCTGTGTTTGTTTAATCGGATATACAATTTTAAAAGCTTTTTTTTTTTTCTTCTTTGGAATCGTTGCTTTACCTATTGCGGGAGCAGAGAAACTCATAGCGTATGGTCCATAATTGTATAAATCTACGTTTTGTGCATTGAATGATATGAAGGCGAAAAGACTTTGTTTTGTGCTCTTTGCCTTTTATTTCTGACGTCGCTTTGTCCTGCTAGTTTTTCAATTACACCTGGTTCTGATGATTAATTACCTTTTGTTTGCGCTAATGCGATCTTTACTATCTTTTGTTTTAATACTGTAGCGATTGACGTAATAAAGTTCCACTTGAACAATCGCCGACTTCGTAACCCCAAACACAACTTTCTAGCACCCTCTCCAATCCCTCTCTCCCCCGGGTCTCGCACCCCCTTACCGCATCAATCAACACCCCGTTATCAGTCTTTCGTGCTATACTCCGCCCTCCCTCAATCGGACGTAACAGTCACTTAAAACAAAGAAGGCTTGAACTTGCCTTAGACGCGACAATACTTTAGAATTTTACTGCTTTTACTTTAAAGCTTCATTAAAAACAATACTTTGGAATTACCTTTTCTTCCATATCGCATTGAATTTTGATTCCGTCTTTTTTGATAACACAACGTATAACGGCCCTTGAGCAAATATTGTTTCTGTTTCTTTAATAAATAATCTAATGTTTGTTTTTGTGATTTGTTAATTGTCATAGCAAAAGCTATTCTCACTAAACTGTAAACATGTTAATACGAATGTCATATCACGATCTCCCTTAGTGTCCATTGTTCTTCGTGGAATATATACATTACCTTTCTTGTCGCCTGTTAAAATTTACACCGCTTCTCCGTGATCAAAAATATACACCTGACCGAATTGTGTATTCTTTGAAACGAAACATGTCGTTGCTTTGACTGCTGCGGGAGCACAGATTCTCATAGTGTATGGTCCATTATTGTGTAAATCCACGTTTTATGCATTGAATGATGCAAATGCAAAAAGACTTTGTTTTCCACTCTTTTCTTTTTATTTCTGACCTCAATTTGGCCTGCTATTTTTTCAATCACACCTGGTTCTGATGATTAATTACCTTTGCGCTAATGCGATCTCTACTATCTTTTTTTGTTACTTTAGCAACTGACGCAATAAAGTGTCAAAAAGTTCTACTTGAACAATCGCCATCTTTCTAACCCCAAACACAACTTTCTAGCACCTGCGCCCCACCACATCAATCAGTACCCCACTATCAGTCTTCCGTACTGTATTCCGCCTTCCATCAATCGGACCTAACAGTGATTTAAAACAAAAAAGGCTTCAACTTGGCTGGGACGTAACAATACTTTCATATTCTGTACCTTTCTCTGCATTTTTATCGCCCCATCGTTTGTTTGAGCCTTTATAATTCCACTGCTTTCATAATCTTTTATCTGCCCTTTTTCTCTCCTACAGGTCTCTTTTCTCCACGCTGCTCTTTCTTCTTTGCTGAGAGCACAGGATTAGTGTGTTCTACCGCTGGCTGTGCTCTTATTCGATAAGAAGGGTGTATCTTTCAAGAATCTCATGTTCCATGTCCCCACAAGATGGCCCTGGGACAATCACTTGGCACCAAGTCTCATGTTTACATCCCCATGAGACGCTCCGTGGCCAGTCTTTTTTGTCTCACATGTCTTTTAAATGTCTTCCGAGAACTTCAGAGAAGATCACGCATCGTCACCCTGGAAATTTCCTTTCAAGGATTTTTTTTTATATATAGAGAGATAAGTGTCACTGGATTAACTTTTTTTCTTGCTAGGCAAAAAAGACAGGTAAATATAAAGTCTGCCCATCCATCCATCCATCCATCTTGTAACCCACGTATCCACATATGGATCTCAATCATATATTCATTTTGAATCCATTTAAGTTCATGGGTATGTGAGCTCCCAAAAGATGATGCCTAAGAGTCATCAATGATTTACTGTTATTATTAGTGTTAACTAACCACCCTTTGTTCGCATAGAAGTGAAACAGGACAGTGAAGAGGGCCCTGCCCAGCTCCCCACTCCTGACGTCACGCTTTCCCCTCCCCTCGGCCCACAGCCTCTGTCTCAGATTAGCGCAAATAAATCGCTTCTGCAACTTTACTATGATTCTTAGCGCGATGACAGAAGTCGCCAAATCAACCGGAATGTTCAAGCAAATTGTAAAAAAACCTCTGTTAAGTAACTCTATCGTTCGCTAGTTAAGCGGAGGTAAGTTACACGCCCTGAGGCTGGTGAGTGAGTGAGGAGGGCCAAAGCGGCACTACAAGTGAACTATGATACTTAGCGAGGTGAGAGAAGTTGCAAAATCAACCGGAATGTGCAAGCAAATTATAGAAAAAAACCCAATCTAAATCCGTTAAGTAGTTCTCTTGTTAAAAGTGGACAGACATAGAGACAGACGTTGGATTTTATAAATATAGAGATTAGATGTGTCGCTCCAACTGGGTGAAGAGGAAAATGACCCCAAAGTCCAGTAATCTATTTTCTTATCTGCTCATTGACTTCAGCTTAGGTGAGCTTGCAGAAGATGGTGCCAGTTGTTCATTATGAATAATTAGTTAGGTGCTATTTGAAGCACTTCTTCTTCTCCATGAAGAAGATCCCACAATCTGTCCTCCGCCCATTTTCTAATCCATTTATCCATTTCATGTCAGGTGATGATGCCTTGTTGCACCAAGATGCCACCTCTCAATTCACTTCAAGACATCTTTATTGGTTTCTTAACTTTATGGAGGGATCAAAACAGAGAAAACAAAAAACAGATGCTGGAAATGTATTGTATATTGAAAATGTGTATGGAGTGCAGCCATCACTTCTGCCTGAACTATTCCATTTAAAATGCAGGGGGTTCAAGTAAGGTACTTAGTCATTCCAGACGGGTCCATGCTTCTCTTCTCCCAGAGGTGGTCATAACATATATACGTGCCTCTGTGACTTGTAACACAGCAATTTTCAAAGCACTCAATCAACGACGCAGCGACTCGCTTAATAAGCTGTCTGCATGACATCCTCTAAGGGAGCTGTACAAAGTGCTGCTAATTCAGCATTAGGCTGGACTCTCAAGGAGACAAATATGTCATTAAATACAAATGACACCTTTTTAATACTGTAAAGGGAGAAAAAGAGACATTCAAAGTTATTTGATAATGAGAGTGGGTCTGCTGTCCAATATAAAAACCTGGCTTAGGTCAACTGACCTTAGTCCATTATCTGCTCTGTTCAGTTCAGGGTCGTGAGTTTTGGGGCTTACCTCAGCAATACGGGGCACAAGGAAGGAATGGGCCTCTGAATGGGCCTTGTCACACACAGGGTGCCTTCAAAGCTCTGACACAGTAAGCAATACCAGCGTGGGAAGAGACAGGACGCTGTCACTAACAGGCTTGACTTTCCAACGAACTGCAGTCAGCGAACACTTGACCACGCCCTGCAATCCTCTCAAGCTCCGCCCCTTCCAGACTTAGTGGTATATCAACAGCCACCCAACAGAAGTCAAGGTCTTTCATTTGGATGAGAGCTAACAGCTCTTGTTAATGGCAGTGGCCGACCATTTACATTACGTATATTTACTTTTTTTACTTAAATGAGGAGTAACAAGATAGTTTCCCCAGAATTTTAATACCTGCATTCTTCCTTCCATCCACAGTGTTGATCCACTGAAGGCCACACTCACACATGCACTTCCATGGGCCACAGTAATGTTAACTAGCGCAGTGTTTCTCCACCATTGGGTCAGGACCCACTTTTGGGTTGCAAGTTGCTATTGTTTATAATGGAAGTGGGTCGCAAGAGGTTACCACTCTGACGATGATGTTCAAATCACCTTAGTGGGCTCACAATAACACTAACATGGGAAATAGTGGGTCGTGACACCAAAAAGGTTGAGACATACTGAACTAGAGAAATTAATGTAATACATAGAGTATTTTTGTGATGTCCCCTCCAAGTGACTGTGACCTTGGCATAGTGGGGGGACTGATAGATAGATAGATAGATAGATAGATACTTTATTAATCCCAAGGGGAAATTCACATACTCCAGCAGCAGCATACTGATAAAGAACAATATTAAATTAAAGAGTGATAAAAATGCAGATGAAACAGACAATAACTTTGTACAATGTTAACATTTACCCCCCCGAGTGGAATTGAAGAGTTGCATAGTGTGGGAGAGGAACGATCTCCTCAGTCTGTCAGCAGGATGGTGACAGCAGTCTGTCGCTGAAGCTGCTCCTCTGTCTGGAGATGATCCTGTTCAGTGAATGCATTGAATTTTACATTATTGACAGGAGCTTGCTTAGTGCCCATCACTCTGCCACGGATGTCAAACTGTCCAGCTCTGTGCCTACAATAAAGCCTGCCTACCTCACCAGTTTGTCCAGGTGTGAGGCGTCCTTCTTTTTTATGCTGCCTCCCCAGCACACCACCACGTAGAAGAGGGCGCTCACGGAGGGAGGGTGTACACTTTTAGCTCAAGCTACAAGTAGCTAAAGTGGTGTTTCAGGATTTCACAAATTCAGTTACAAATGTACACTTCAACATGAACATCATTTGTGGCGTTGTGAGCATGACGACTGTGATCGTGTGACACCTCCACAGACATCATATAAATAAAAGAAAAACCCAAGAGGCGAGCAAAATCAAATAAAAACAAAAAAATAAATCACAGAAATAGAATCTTTGAGTAAAAAAAATATTAACATAATATTACACAAAAAACGTTAATATAATATTGGAAATTGATGATTAAGATTCCCGCTTGACCTGACATCTCCACCTCTAAATGCCTCAAACATTCTAAGCAGCTGGTGTGGCAGCCTGCTCATTTGGTTGGATCCTGCCAATGCTTTTGGAATAGCTGGAATATCCTGCCCAACAGAAAGTCACTATATTATATACGGAGATGAACACGAGTTACCTTCAGAAATTCAGTCATTAGCTGATTGACCTTCTTCTAAAGATCAGGTACAACTAACCCTAACCCAAAACATATTCTCCATACCCTACTGATAAAAGAAACTAACCTGGGAAGGTGCGCTAGAAGAAAGATGAGGGGTGTCCCCAATTCTGGCTGCTGCCCGGGGGTCGCTGGAGCTGATGAGGACTGGGGCACTAATCTCCATGGAGTGCCGGTTGTTCATGGCCTGAGCCGTCCTGTGAGTCATGCTGAGTGCTGTGAACGAATGGCGCTTCTTGGTGTTCTTCTTGCAGTCAATGTGACGGTGGATGGCACTCACGACACCAGTGCCATTCAAGGTGGCACTTGAGGTGGAGCAGGAGCCAGCGGGGGCTGAAGAATCTGGGCCACATGGGGGACAAGGTTTATCGAGTTCCATCAGCTGTTTTGCTGTCTCATTGAGCTGCAAAAACAAAAGGAAGTAGATGAGGAAAATGGACATTAAAAGTGGGGTCATGTTCTGTAAAACCTAGTGCTGCAAAAGCCTGTCAGGGTCAAGAAATGGTGATTTCTGTCAAAAAAAATCAAAAAAGGTCACCAAACTAAAACACAAGGAAGTCTGTAATGTTGGACAACCAGGAAGTGCACAATGCTGACCTTATACTGGCACTCCAGTGATGTCACATGTTTCCCACTTTTAGCTTTTAATGTATTGTAACTATTTAGCTACGCCATCAAAATCCTACAAAATGGCAGCCTAAAGGGAAACAAAATGGATCTAAGAACATAAAATTAAATGTTACAAATGCATTCCTTGAACTTCAAAACCCTGAGCAACACAAACCACTTTTTTCTAGAACTCAATGGGAACCCAGGAAACATTTAAAAAGGCAGCTAATCAGAAGAGCAAGACAGAATGTGCAAATTCTACATGGACAACAACCCACCATTTTAACTTATCTTAAGCAGCAGTGCTATCCACTGTACTATAATACAATTGTTATGAACTAGAGGGTCATTGACCACAAATGACCCTCTATCTGCCGCAGCCCGGTGTTACATGAGTGACCACTTGGCCTGGTACAGCCACTTGGGTCTCCAACAATGAGGATCTTACGAGCCAGATCACCCTCGGGGAAACGCTCCACATGGTCGTAGTGCCGTAACTGACGCTCCCTCACAATGTAGGTAATGTGCTTCATTCGGGACTCCATGAACAACCGCTCATTCGACACAAAGTCAAAGCAACGGTACCCAAGGATGTTCCGGAGAGACACAGTACCAAAGGAGTCCAGTCTTCGTCTCAGGTCACTAGATAGCGCCCATGTCTCACAACCATATAGTAAGACAGGAAGCACCAGGACTCTAAAGACTTGGACCTTCGTCCTTTTGCATAGATATCGGGAGCACCACACACCCAGTGACCACATGACCCCCTCATGCTCTCCCAATCTGTGTACTGACTTCATAGGAAGAGTCACCAGAGACATGAATGTCACTGTTGAGGTAAGTAAACCTCTCAACAAGGTCAACACTCTCTCCACAAACAGACACACTGCTGATGGCTGTGCCCAAGAGGTCATTAAAGGCCTGGATCTTTGGTTTTTATCCAGGACTCTCTCAAGTCCAGACACTCAGACTCCTCAATCAGTCTCTCGAGCGCCCCGATCGGAGCCTCCATTGACTCTGCAAAGATCACAGCCTCGTCAGAAAAGTCAAGATCCGTGAATCTTTCTTCACTAACAGATGCCCCACAGCCGCTGGATCCCACGACCTTGCCCAACACCCAGTCCAAACAAGTATTGAACAGAGTAGGAGCAGAACACACCCCTGACGAACCCCAGAATCAACTGGGAAAGACACAGAAGTTCTGCCTCCACTCTGTACAGCACTCACAGTACCAGTGTACAGGCAGGCCATGGTATCCAGCAACCTTGAGGGGATTCCGCAGACCCTCAGGATGTCTCACAGGGCAGTTTGATCAACGGAGTCGAATGCTTTATGAAAATCAACAAAGACTGCAAAGAAACTCTGCCAATATAATAATAGAGTGCAAACGCGAATATCGTTAATATATACTTTAAAAAAAAAAAAAGTTACATAGAAATTACGATGGAGGTACACAGTAATCATGGAGGCCAAAACTAAAGTGCGACTGGGTCAGTGTGGCTAAAAGACAAGCATTTGTTAGCTGCTCCGGAATGGCCTCCATGTTTTTACCAAAGTAGCAACGTCTCTCTGCTGCCACACATGTCAGGAAACTTACCTGTGTTTGTACCTCTATAAACATTGGCACCCACATAAAACATTCCAGTTTAAAAGAATGCTTTGCTGCACGGTTGAAAAAATGTTTTAAAGAAAGTAGACCTTTCAGAAATGTTTATCTTTGAAAGAAGTGTGTGGAAGAGGTAACACTATTGTAACTGTCTTTATTGCATTTACATGCAAGCTTGATATCAAAGTGGGACGAAAAGGATGTAAAGTGCACCAGGCTGGCATAAGCAATCGGCCCAGGATGATTATAATCCTCTGTACATGTAAAACAATCATGGCACTATCTGGATCCCATCCATTTTGTTGGATTACTGTGGCAAATTTTAAGAATGTGCTTGTTTTGTTCATGATGGCTTTTAAAATCTACTGCCTGTGTTTTGTTTCCTGATCATCTGATCATTCTGTTTGGTCCGTCAAAGACCCTCTGAATCTCAGGTCTTTGTATAGTTTTTTTTGTTTGTTTCGCCTTATACAATTTCTTGTATTAGGAATTTGTTAATTTTCTGATACCCCTTGGGGTCAGAGTGCAGGGTCAGCCATTGTACAGCACCCCTTAAGGGTCTTGCTCAAGGGCCCAGCAGAGTAGGATCTCTTTTGGCAGTGATGGGGATTCAAATTGGCAACCTTCTGGATACCAGCACAGACCCTTAGCCTCAGAGCCACCACTCCACCCTGCTGTGTGAAGTGATAACAGTTTACGTCAAATCCCATACTCTTAGAAGAAATATCATTCTAAAGTGATTGACTGCGAATCATTCTACCAGCACAATGTGCCTGACCTGCTTCAATTTTTCTTTTCTTTTGTGTTAAAAATGGACCTGATTATGATGTCTTTATAAAAAAAAAAACAATCCAAGAAGACCAAATGCCTAATGCTATAATGTTTAGGTAACCACAATATCAACGGATATAAAAGCGCTTTATTCCTAATTTTGCTAGCCATTTCATCCTTGTGTGTTTTTGTGATATAGTTTCACACTGGAATCATTATTTAAAATGCTAAAAGTTGTTTGGGGGTTAGGATTTCTAACATTTTGCTGAAATTTAAATCCCCCGCCATATAGTAAGCAGTTACATAACAGCAGAGCTTTTTTTGTATCTGATATTTTTTTATCCTTATATATAATCCTTATATATAATTTGATACAATACGTATATATGGTGTTTGCGTCAATACCTCGACTCAATACAAGTTAGAACCATGCAATGGGACTCTGCCTCTGTAGTTAGAACATAATGTGGCAAACACGGACGCAGTATTAAATGATTGGCTAAGAATGTTCGAATGCTTCAGTGATCCACTGGATGGCCGAGTATAGTAAGTCGGTGTTGGTTCGAGCAGATAACAGTAAGTTCAGTTGGTTTTTGGAACGTTGGTTTGGTGGGGCGTACTTTCCAGGACTAACATCGTCGACTGACTTAAACCCTTCAACAGCTCTGGAACCGTAAGTAATTTAGAACGTATCGCCATTTGCTTGGTTTGTCAAAATCTATATTTGGGCAATTCAGTTTTGGCATCCGTCCTTCTGATATCTATTCGCAAACTGAGTAATGACGGCTGGGTATTAACAACGGTCATTGTTAAAATTTTAGCCGATCACAGATCTAAAATGACCATGCCAACATAATTATTATTCCGACTCTGATTAGAGTTATAAAATACGGTTTGTTTTCAAAATTTGTTTGCCACAAAAAATCAAATCAGGTGCACCGAAGAGCTGAGTTCACGTCTCGCAGCCCCATTTAAACAGGAAGCTCTTCATTACATCGAACGAAAAGGTTTATTTTAAGCACAAATCAGTGCCATGATAACAAAATCATTTCAAGGACTTAAAAAAACAAATAATTCTTTGCAGAGAAAGTATGGATTTCATAAACGTAGAATTTGTAGCCCGATTCGATCAGGCTCCCATTCGTTAGTAGTAATATATATATATATATAATGAATCAATGATCTGAATTGGAAGATGTTTGGCCTCAATGGAGAAAACGAAGTGAAGCCAAACTTTGGAACTGACCACCCATTACGCAGGTTTGCTTTAACGGCCCATTTGAAAATTGCCTGACGTGCCTGAACTGGTTATTACCTTTTCAGCGAACATCCATCAATGCTTTAGTGTAGCCGAGTCTTCATGTTTTAAATGCAGTGCCTCATTCACATCTTACTCAGAATTAGACATTCAGTCATTGTCCTCATTACAGCCCCTCCAACCTCATTTCTTACAAAAATGCTTTTATTCTGCTTGTGTTTAATTTCAGCTAAAAACACTGCAATCATCTGCCTTTTTATACTTTACCTACGTGTGATTAAAACACTAAGCTGTCGGCTGCAGAGGTAAAACATTTTGTATACAGTAGTGAGCAGAGACTCTTGTTTAAGCAAATTAATCAGGTTTTGTGTTTTGCTGCTACAATATTAAACATTTTCTTACATAATTAAAAAAATCTTAATAATAATAATAATATAATATTATTATAGTATAAGCATGTGCTGTAATTTTTGAACTTTTGAAATCGTCAGAAAAAAGCTGAAATGCAGAGTTGGCGGTTTAGTTTTACGGATGAGCTCGGCCCCTCTTGTCTACCAGCGGCTAAGCGAGTTTCTCTCTCGTTTGTCTTTCCTCAGAGGTTTCACTTTGGCAGTGGAGTCGCTTTCTTTCTCGTACTTCTTTCTGCTCATTAACTTAGGGTCTTGCCACCCCTTTGGGCTTCATGCTGCTGCCTCGCACTTCCAGGCCGGACAGATGGACAGGCACACACTTCCACGCGCAGATGTTTATATATATAAGATGACTGCCCTGAGCTGGCACCCTGTCCATGGCTTGTTCCTGCCTTGCGCTTGCCGCTTTCTTGGATAAGCTCCAACTGCCCTGCAATCGTGCCCTGGATAATCTTGGTAAGCAGGACAGGTGGATGGATGGATAGTTAAAACATAAATGGAAAGTTGTTTTACGGTAAATTTCAAGCAAACAATTCCTCTCAATGCACAATGCAAGCAATGCACTTCCTATACAGACCTATGGGATACGTTTGTTAAAATTGTGGCGACAGTAGGACTTTGGGGAACTCAATCTGTAAAAATTAGGCAAATAGGATTGATGAGCGGCCCTATCGTCCTAATATTCTAAGATGATCTTCTTATATAATACGCTACCTTGGCTGTTCATTTGTCTGTCCAGAATTTTAAATCACCTGTAGCTTGCAAACCGTTTGACGGATTGACCTGAAATATGGTACACATATACTACATGACGTTTGCTATCCACTTTCGGGGTGATGATTTTTATTACTCTTTTTATTTTATTTTATTGCAGAATCAACTCTCGGCAGCTCGCAGCAGGGTGAACGTGCGGCGCATGCGTATGGGAGCCGTTCTCATTCCCTACCACCTTCGTTAATCATTCTTGAGGCAGATTGAAGACTTAAGTGCCAGCTTAAGTGAAAAATTAAAGCCCCCCATACACACACATACAAGTCATATAAAGACAGAGAAGATGAATAAGGCCATTTTTATGTCAATGACATACGGGGCATTTTTTTTGACCAGCTCTTGCTTTCATCCTGACCAGGCTTGACAGAAGAGATGCCAACACCTACAGGCACATTTACTGCTGAGCGGCTTGGCCTGAGTTCCATACCACTTGTATGTAAATGGACATGACGGCTGAAGCAGTGGCACTGCTGAGACACCTCCACTCAAGTGCATGAGGAGAGTCTGGACACCCTGCTATTTAAGACACGAACCAGAAAGGGCACTGGTGTGGGGGGTTGATGGCCTCTTCTCTTTAGGCTTCCATAAGCCGACTTTTATGATCAACACTAAAAGCTCTATTTGAGACAAACATAAATGTGGCATTCAGCTGACGTGCAGCAGGGAAGGGACATAAGGACACTGTAACTGTCCCTGTAACTTGATTTGTCTGCAGTGGTAATGGACTTGTCTGTCAGAAGCTCTCTAGTGTGGACACAACTTTTTAGGTTCTATCCATTATAGCTTGTCTGAACATTTACTGTAACTGCACACTTTCAGAGTACAGTTTTACTTTAATTTTAGACTGGATCTGGGTTCAAATATGACCAAATATTAGAACAATAGAACACTCTAGACAAGAACAGGCCATTCAGCATAAACAAAGCTCGCCAGTCCTATCCACTTGTTTCCTCCAAGAAATCATCAAGTCGAGTTTTGAAAGTCCCTAACGTCTTACTGTCTACCACACTACTTGGTAGCTTATTCCAAGTGTCCATCGTGTAAAGAAAAACTTCCTAATGTTTGTAAGAAATTTACTCTTAACAAGTTTCTAACTGTGTTCCCGTGTTCTCGATGAACTCATTTTAAAATAACAGTCTCGATCCACTGGACTAATTCCCTTCATAATGTTAAACACTTCAATCATGTCACCTCTTAATCTTCTTTTGCTTAAACTGTAAAGGCTCAGCTCTTTTAATCTTTCCTCATAATTCATCCCCTGTAGCCCTTAATCAGCCGAGTCGCTCTTCTCTGGACCTTTTCTAGCACTGCTATGTCCATTTTGTAGCCTGGAGACCCAAACTGCACCCAGTACTCCAGATGAGGCCTCACCAGTGTGTTATAATGCTGGAGCAGAACCTCCTGTGACTTGTACTCCACACATCAAGGCGCTATATAACCTGACATTCAGTTAGACTTCTTAATGGCTTCTAAACACTGTTGGGAAGTTAGCTTAGAGTCCACTATGACTCCTAAATCCTTCTCATAAGGTGTACTCTCGATTTTCCGACCGCCCATTGTGGATTCAAACCTAACATTTTTACTTCCTACGTGTAATACTTTACATTTACTGACATTAAATTTCATCTGCCACAAATCTGCCCAAGCCTATATGCTATCCAGGTCCTTCTGTAATGATATAACAGATTCCAAATTATCTGCTAATCCACCTTTCTTGGTATCATCTGCAAACTTAACCAGCTTGTTACTTATATTCCTATCTGAATCATTTATATATATTTAATCTTAGTTGTACTGTGCACCCTTTTTCACCATTGCTCATTCACATAAATTTCCAGTTACTCTGTTGCTTTTTTCAATCAGTCTAATAAAACCCATCCAGCATTAAAATAGAATTTAAAATAAGAGTTTTAAGTACTTCACACTACTCAAGATGTCATAGTCCCTGTACTTGCCATACCTTACCTTGCTCTGAGATGGAACAGTCCATACAACTTAAATAAAAGCAATCCAACATTATTATATGGATATGCAGGTCAGGTCAGGTTGGGGAGCATATGCTGGTATATCACATTGCTGCACCCACCACATAACGAAACAGCTGGAGATCCCAATTTGCAACCGAGCAGGTGACACGGAGTACAGTCCTGCCCCACCCCAGAAATGCCCCTCTATCTGCCGCAGCCAGGTGTTACGTGGGCGTCCTCTTGGCCTGGTCCAGCCACTCAGGTCCTCAACAATGAGGATCCTGTGAGCCGGATCATAATCAGGAAATCGCCCCACATGGCTGTAGTGGTGTATGTAACTGGTGCTCCCTAACAATGCATGTAATGTGCCTCATTCAGGACTCCATGAGCAACTAACTACTCATTTGATACAAAGCCAAACCAGCGGTACCCAAGGATTCTCCGAAGGACCACCGTACTGAAGGAGTCCAGTCTTCGTCTCAGGTCACTGGATAGCGTCCATGTCTCAAAACCATATAGCAAGACAGGAGGCACCAGGACTCTAAAGACTTTGTATAAATACTGGGAGCGCCACACACCCCTTTCATGACCCCATGGGGTCACCTAATATGCTAATGTGGTCACAATAAAATATATAAAAAAAAGAAAACAAACATTAAACAGTGTGCTGTTTAATTTTTCAAACAGCTGCTAAGGTCACAAAAAAGCTCAAAATGGGGTCACAAACCAAAAAAGCTTGGGAATGTCTGCATTATTGTTTGACTGCTGGTTAAGGAAAACGGAATTTAAAAAACAATTTAAGACAACCGACATCTGCACTCTTAGCTGCAGAAACAAGTCAATAATCAAGAACATAACAGGAACAAAAACCTGCAGCTCCTGCAGCTCTCCAGGACCTGAGTTTGACAGCAGTGTGCCAGGTAATGTTTTAGATGAATATTCTGTTAATATACACAATGCTCATAAACACTGTCGATATGCGTGACGGACTTTAGCCCGCTGTCATGGAGACCCTAATAGAGGTAAGCCAGAGTAAAGACAAAGTGAAGATTCGGTCCACTGAGCCTTTTATCCTCGACTACCCTAACCTGCTTACGGCTGCAAAACAGACAGACCTGCCATTACATTATCCAGCTGCTCGGCCATTTACCGTTCCTCATGATCAGCTCTCTTAATAATAACCTCCCATTGGCGTCTTTGGGCTGTAACCTCCAGACTGCCAGTCCTTAGGCACTGCAGTGAGTTCTTACTTTATTTTAGGGTGTGCAGATGTCAAAATAGTAAAACCACCAAGGGTGTGAAATCTTTAACGTTTTTCATTTAAAATGAAGATATTAGAAGCAATCAGTTTGAAAAGTGATAACTGAGGAAATAATTTGATTCAATAATAACAGTAAGGGGTACAATACTTAAAGCATACGAATAAGTAATTTTAAAAAATCACCATAATTAGACAGGTCAGTCAGTCAGTCAGTTATTATCCAACCCGCTATATCCTAACACAGGGTCACGGGGTTCTTCTGGAGCCAATCCCAGCCAACACAGGGCACAAGGCAGGAACAAACCCCAGGCAGGGCACACACACACACATACAAACCAACCAAACACTAGGGACAATTTAGGATCGCCAATGCACCTAACCGGCATGTTGTTGGACCATGGGAGGAAAACAGAGCACCCGGAGGAAACCCAGGCAGACACGGGGAGAACATGCAAACTCCACGCAAGGAGGACCCGGGATCACTCCTAACTGTGAGGCTAATTAGACAGGTTATCTTAGATATTAACAACTGTTACTCATGCATGCTTGGGGACCTTCTGGATGGCCCAGGTAATCCAAGCAACACCAGGCAGGCAGGTGACGGGACACTGATACTAACAGTGTCACTTGTTTCCTACAAAGCTCAGAGCTGTTGCCAGGAGACAACACCTAGCCCCGCCCCACTGGGTATTGTGATGCTTCTGGGACCGGAATCAATTTAACCGGGAAGCCAAGATATGGAGGTCATCTTATGACTCAAGCAACAGAACAAGATTGGGCTCCCCTTCATTGTTGAATACGAGACAAGAGAGGAGCACATATGTACTCTGCATTGTGTGCTACGGGGACTCTTTTCTGTCATTTGAACTGCCAGTGATTAAACGGGGCTTGGCACTCCAAAAGTTGCAGCTGACACAGCGTAGATCAAGAGTTCCCAAAGTGGTCGACCCCTCTGGGATCAATTTGAACTTTCTAGGGGTCGATAGTTTCAGTGAAAAATTTGGGGGTTGACAACAGCAAAAATAGACCCCCTTACTACTGCTATTTGTTTGTTACTTCAAAATATCTATGGTTCCAATAGGTACCTAATTAAGAAGTATAATAATTAAAAAAAAACACTTTTTTGATAAAAACGCATTACATACCGAACTTGCGAACGAAAAGATAAAATGTGTCATTAAAAGAGTCACACATAAGAATGCATGAAAATACATGTAGCACAAACATGTCTGTTCATTGTCTTATCGAACTTATCAAAGCAAGTGCGGACATAAAAAAACCATTGCATGTCCGCACTTGCTCGCGGTGGAATGAGACGACAGTTTCTGCTAATATCAAATATCCATCAGTCTTGTACGGTCATGCTTTCATAAAACACTATAAATTGGTTCGTTTGATGTGACATGCACTTATTTGTGATTTGAACTTTGAATATATTTATTGAGGAGAAGTACTACGAAAAAGAAAATCAGCGGACACAGTTTATTTGAGTTTGAACAAAACTGTTCTGTTTCAAGTAAGTACATTATTGGGCTGTCGAAATTGTTAAGAAGTTTTTATTTCTTCAGATCATAATATGACTGAACTAAAAAAGAAATGCAGACAGTACAGCTTGGAATATTTCTACTTATTTCCCATTTACATATTTATTTCATAAATGTCAAAAATGTAAAAAAAACTCTGCTCGTATTTTTTTTGCTTTAATTTTCGTTAGTGATAGGTTTCGATATTAAATGTTGCACAAGATAATGCCATATTCTGTAGTCCTTTTATCTTTTTCAATCTTTAATTACAAGTGATTAAAATGAAAAGTTTGATATCTAGTGAAATATTTATTATCGAGTACTGTACAAATATATTAATCTGATTAAGTAAAGTAAATGACTAGGGGGTCGACAGTTTTAGAAGTTTTTGGTAAAGGGGTCTGCGGGTGAATAAAGTTTGGGAACTCTTGGCGTAGATAGTTTTCTTGAGGTTTAAAAGATTGAATGGATATCTGAAACTCAAATGAAAAGGATTTAAAAGATGGGGCATTATGATGAAATGTATTCTTAGCTTAGTTGGCTGATGCCTTTATCAAAGGCGGCTTACGACATCTCAGGTACATTTGGCTATGTTTCTTTTTTACTTTCTCATATATGAAGTATTGGGAAAGTATTGTAATCATCCAAAAATTCGACCTCGAGATATTGATGAATCTCAACATTTTAGACCTCCCGGAATCTGATTTACTTTCTTATAGGGAAAATATCATAATCGTCCAAAAATTCGATTTCATGATTTTGATGAATCTCAACACATCAGCTCCCAACCTTTATTCAGTCATGTGAACAAGATTTATGTTTATGGATTTACATTTTAGACAAAACTTACAATTCTCTAGTCCTCTTTTCCCCTGACATTTTTCATTTGTATATAATATTTAGTCCTAGCTGTGATCATTAGGGGGCAACCAACACCCCTGAACACCAGAAACAAACAAACATAGTTTCAGGTTCAAGTTAATGACATTGATTTAACATCCACCCCTTGACAGTCACAGTATAATTAATACAATAAATACTCTCTGTCCCCTTCACCTCCTCCTTTGTGAGCATTGTCCTCTACCTCCCAACTCTGACTCACCTGGATGAGGCAGAGCGGCTTCTTTTATGTGGGACCCAGGAGTATTTCCTGTCCCAGAGTATCGCATGACAAAACTTCTTCTGGGCCACACAGAAGCTGCATGAAACAAGAAGCTTCTTTTGCCAAAGCACCCCGTGGTGGCACCAAAGGTCGCGTTTCTGCACTACAATTCCCAGGTAACTCTGCAGGTGTCCAAGCTGGGAACAAGCCAGAGGAAAAATGCCACCTCTCACTCTAAGGGATGAATTGTTTACAATATCCAAATTCCTCTAGCCCATCCATTATTTATTGTTATGGAGGGCCCTCTTCTAGTATGGGACCTTGAGCAGCTGCTTACCCCACTTAAACATGGCCACTGCAATTTTAGGTCTCTACTGTTCACAAGGGGCTTTCAAATAGTATGATGACACACTTTAGCTGACATTTAAAGGAGTACTTCACCCAGAAGTAACATAGTTTGTAACATAACAAATAATTTGTAGTGAAGACTGAGAACAATTTTTAATCTCATGTTAATATGTATGGAGAGAAAAAAAGTTGTATAATATACCAGAAGCCAATGATACTGCATTGTAGAAGCCTCCACAAACTTTGCACACCTAGATATAAATAGTTTATGCCACTCTTCCAAGCAGACTCTCTAAGTTGCACTAGAATGGATGGAAACATCTGCAAAATGTCATCTTCAGGGTTTCTCCAGAAATATTCTATAGAATTTAAATCAGGGCTTTGGCTGGAGCTTTCAAGTACAGTTAGACATTTGTCCCAAAGCCACTCCAATGTTGCTACGGCTTTATGCTTCGGGTCATTGTTTTGCAGAAAAGGTGGATCATCACCTCAAGCTGCCTGCACTCTGTAACAGGTTTTCTTTAAGGACCTCTCTGTATCTGGGTGGATTCATCATTCCCTCAATTCAGACCAGTCTATCTATCTATCTATCTATCTATCTATCTATCTATCTATCTATCTATCTATCTATCTATCTATCTATCTATCTATCTATCTATCTATCTATCTATTGTCAGGGATGCCAGGGGCCATGATCTGGCCAGGACGTTATGAGGGACCGGATATGGGTCTGTGCCCACTCTGGATCACGTGGGGGTCGTCTTCCTGGTTGCTTGGGTACAGGGCATGGAAGCTCCACCCTGTAGGGGCCCGTGGTCACCGCCAGGAGGCGCCCCAATGCCTTGGGGACCTATTACCCCAGCACTTCCGCCACACCAGGAAGTGCTGGGGGGAAGAATTAGGACGGCACCCGGAGAGCTGCCGGGAGGACAGCCGGCATTTCCGCCACGCTGGAGTGTGGCCAGAAGAGGAATGCCGGGAACACCTGGGGCTCATCCGGGGAATGTATAAAAGGGTCCGTCTCCCTTCATTCGAGGCTAGAGTCGGGTGGAAGAAGGACAAGGCAAATAGGAGTGTGGAGGCGGCCCGAAGAAAGGCATTGTGGCCAGGACTGAGTGTCATTGTGGGGTTTGTGCACTTTATGGACTGGGTCTGAGTGACCATTATTATTTGTGTAAATATTGTAAATAAACGTGTTTGTGGGTGACATGAACGTGTCTGCCTGTCTGTGTCCGGGTCAACCTCCACACTATCTATCTATCTATCTATCTATCTATCTATCTATCTATCTATCTATCTATCTATCTATCTATCTATCATAGCCTGTCCTGCTGATCTATTATATACGCTCTTTCCTAGCTATTTTCTCAATCTCTCTTTCTGACACTTCATATCACAGGGTGTTGACCACGACTGAAGTATTCAATTACGGTCATGTGTGGAGAGCCCCGTCTATGGCTTGTCTGCCTGATCCTCTCTCTTTTCCAGGTATCGACTCCGATTTTGAGCTGCTTTGTATCCTTTAAACTGCTCTGAACTGAACATTTTTTTATTGCCAGGAAAATAAAGCAACAAACTGGGCTCAATAGAAGATAAAACCATTGCGGATTGATAACCACTATAATATGTGAGTTAATCCTGTCCGTTAACTACCAAGTGTTTACACCTTTGATGCCGCATCTCACACGAGCCTCGGAATTACGCTAATCGCCTGCTTAGGCTTTTCTTTTCACTCTTATCAAACACATTGCACACATCTCCATGACACACTTTAATCTCATTACTGGATCAAGGCTGCAGTGCTCAGTTTTGGCTTAAACATTCGCCTCAAGAAATTGGATTATCCCGGTTATCGCATTCCGCCTGGAATGCTGTGCTGCTGTAGTTAAAAGAATCCAAATTATTAGGCCTCTGGGATGTATTGTTCGCTTTCTCCTAATTGTGATGGGATATACTCTGGACCCTCATGGCCCTGAATTGAATGAATCAGGCCTAAAAATGAATGGATGGATGGATGAATAAATGTTAAATGATTCACTGTGGCCTGTTTTTTTGCTTTCCACGAGTGCCCAAGTGGCTAAGACTGCATGTTCTGACACCTGCGCTGATGTTAGGTGAATTACTTAACCTGTCAGATCTGTAGCTGCAGAAATGTGGAGGTAGTCGTCCTGTGCATTTTTAAGATATTGAATAGAAATAGTTTCATTTTTATCCATCCATTTTTCTGGACCTTTCTTCTTCCATTCCAGAGGAGCCCATTTTCATTAACAAAACTGCAAGGAGAGAATCTCCAGGTGGGTATGTTTCTTTCTCTCTCTCTCATTCTGAGTTTATTCTAATATGTGGCCAAAGGGAAACCAAGCATGCCTTACAGCAATATGAACAGTGTGGAAACTGTTGATTAATAGAGAAGAGCCTTGAGCCATCGTTATATATGTATCTCTAACATGGAGATATTTGAAACAGCTGCTGGAGCCCCCAAGTGCTCTTGTGAATGCAACATGGCAGTCTGAAGAAGTCTAACAGAATAGCTTCCTTTAATCAGCTCGGTTCATTTACATATAATCACTAGAAAGCATTTCAATTACACCAATCAACATACAGATAAATGGTACAGTTCAGAAACACACCTCTGCTATTAAGTATTATGTAATGTCTCAAAATTTATTATTAAGAGTTAAAAGAAATAAAACTCCTTATATGTAAACTGTTATCAGAGAACAAAATTTAAAGTTATATGTTATATAGTATCTCATTTCCTAATTTAAATGTACTGGTACAAATGAAGTCAGGATGTCCTAGTTTAGCAGGCAGGTAGTTTCAAGTACATTTTTTTTTATCTTCCCTTATTTGGGTAAATAAGGAAGTAAAAAAGAAGGTGCAAAAAAAAATGTATAAGGTGCATAATGCGAATTGTAGAGCATATGAGAGGAAGACGGCAACCATTTAGAACGATATTAGCGAAGCTAAAAGGCTGTTAGGAAGGAAAATAGCAGATAAGGTGAAAAACGACCCTAAGAGATTCCTTCAGTATTTTAATAGTAAAAGAACAGTCAAGGAGGTGATGAAGGGCATCAGGAATAATAAAGGGTACATCAAAAAATATAGACAGTGAAATGGCAGATGCTTCAAACTCTAAATTTCCATTTGAGAGGTTTACATGTAAGGAAGTGGATAACCGCCCAGTGGTAACAGGGACTATTAAGGAGGTACTGAGGGACTTGGAAATTGTAGAGGGAGAAGTGCTGCTAAGATTAAATAGGCTAAAATTAAACAAATCACCAGGACCAGATAATATTCATATACAAATGCATAATGAGGCTAGCGAGTACATATATAAACCCTTGAGACATATTTTTAGGATGTTATTGTGCACAGGGGAAATTCTGAAGGCTTGGAAAATGGCAAATTATAACCTTTTGTATAAAAAAGGTGAATGGGCATATCCAAGTATCTGTTGACCACTAAGCTTGACGTGCATTACAGGAAAATGAATGGAAGGAATTATCAAGGAAATGAACAGTAAGCACAGGTTTAGATGAGGGAGGTCATGTTTTACTAATATGCTGGAAAAAGGATATGATCAGAATGGTGCATACGGTATTATTTATCTTGACTTTCAGAAAGCTTGGGTATCAAATTAAAAGAAGTGGGAGTTCAGGGTGTTGTGAGTAGAAGGGGGCAAAATTGGCTCGGACACAGGAAGCAGACGATTATGATGATGTTAAGAATGGTGTCCATCAGGGGTCAGTGCTAGGGCTGCTGCTATTTTTCCATCCATTATCCAACCCGCTATATGCTAACTACAGGGTCACAAGCATCTTCTGGAGCCAGTCCCAGCCAACACAGGGCGCAAGGCAGGAAACAAACCCCGGGCAGGGCGCCAGCCCACCGCAGGGCACACGCACACACCAAGCACACACTAGGGACAATTTAGAATTTGCCAATGCACCTAACCTGCATGTCTTTGGACTGTGGGAGGAAAACAGAGTACCCGGAGGAAACCCACGCGGACACGGGGAGAACATGCAAACTCTATGCAGGGAGGACCCGGGAAGCGAACCCAGGGTCTCCTAACTGCGAGACAGCAGTGCTATTCACTACGCCACAATGCCACCCTGCTGCTATTTTTAATATATATAAATGATTTGAATATGAATATAAGTAACAAGCTGGTTAAGTCTGCAGATGATACCAATCAAGGAGGGTTAATGATTAAAAGAGCTGAGACTTTACAGTTTAAACAAAAGGAGATTAAGAGGAGACATGAGTGAAATGCTTTACTACAGTGGATCAAAACTCTTACTTAGACATGAGTTCATCAAGGACACAGGATTACAGCTGGAAACTTGTTAAGCATAAATTTAGAAAGTGTCTCTTTGCACAGAGAACCACAGACATATGGAATTAGTCACCAAGCAGTGTGGTGGACAGTAGAACTTCAGTGACCTTCAAAACTCGACCTGAAGTCATTTAGGGGGATTGAGGTGAATAGGATTGGTGATCTTTGTTGGGCTGAAGGAATCTAATATTCTGAGAAAATAAAACAAACCTGGATAGGACGCCTGAGCATCACTTTCACTTATACTGTCGATGGAGGGTAGAAAGCAAACCTAACATGCACGTCTTTAAGATGTCGGAGAAAATTAATGTGAGCATAAGAACTGTAGGTAAACTGTGACCAGCTCCCCAGAGGTGACATGCCACCAAATGTTTTAACGTCCCCTGTTTACTTGTGGAGTAACATTCTTGATACAGCAGAAATGTTACATGTTACAATTTATAGGTGCCTAAGCCTTTTATGAGTAGCTTTAAACATGCAGTGAATCATATTGTAACATTTCTAAGGTTTCTTATACTTGACCTTCCCAACAGAAAGCTGAGATTTTAACAAAGAAGTATTGTGGGCCAATGTGTTCAAAAAGTGCAAAATCGGTCTCTGTGGAGTAAATCTACTGGATCTGTCAGGGCCAGCACATTAAATAATGTCTTCGGCAATGCACATTGTGCCACCCTCCCATAAATAACCTTACTAGGCTTGAGATGATACACTTAAAGCATCCACAATCCATACTGCAATACAGGCTTAACAATAAAACGATCTCACAATACAATGCATTCTTGGAACAACAACAGAAAAATAATAAATAATTTAAATATGGTGGATTCCGAAAGCATTCAGTGCCCATCACTCTTTTCACATTTTGAAACCTTAAGTTAAAATCATTTAGATCAATTTTTTTCCCTCAACAAGCAACACTCAATATGCCAGAATGACAAAACGAAACAGGATTTAAGTGTACAGAAGTCCCCATAGCGTTATTTGTTGAATAATTAATTGGCTGAAAGTCCTCAATGTTAGTGTGTCGGAGAGAATGATCTTCAAATTTCCAACTGGCTTTTTATTTAGTGTGCCGCGTTATAAACGGTGCCCTGCCTGCTCCTTGTCGGGCTTGTGGGGACATCACCAAAAAAAAAAAAATCGGAGTGGTCTCTCCTAGACTTTCTCGGATGTGATGGGATATTGGGATGGATATTGGAGGAGTAAACTGCAAGACAATGATTATATTTTTATATTATGTACATTAAAGAACCATCAACAACAAATTTGATCAAATTAATAATATATTGAACAATTATCATAAAAGTAAAGTTGAATAAATCAGACTCTGCAGCTACATGAATAAAAAAAATTGAGTATGTATTCAAGTTAGCGGAAATGGCCCAAAAGTTGATAGAAACCTATGTTTTGGACCTAATACATGTATGGAAAATTTGGTTGACCTAAGTGAAAGCGTACTCAAGTTATCGTGTTTACATCAACACACACACAGACAGACACACAGACATGGCATTTTTGGAGGATTCCAATACATTCACTATACTTCATATTTGAGAAAGTCAGGGAGGTTTAAAATGTCAAGATTCATCAAAATCTCGACATCGAATGTTTAGACGATTACAATACTTCCCCAATACGTTGTATATGAGAAAGTAAAAAGGTAAGCACTTCCTGTTCTTTTACCATTCGCTCCCCCTCTCACTCTAGAGACACACCCTGTGCTTTCCCCCAAGACTCCCCCGACCAGAGGCCATGCAGTAGCGACACACGTCACAATATCAGTATGCATATGAGATGTGTAACAAAGCCATGCCTGGTCACAAACATGGGAATTTAAAATGAACCTGTGGTCCCTCCAAGTACCGTAGACGTGTGTTAGTCACTGCTATCACTTGGTATGAGTTTGGGCACTGCCAGCTTTGACTGCATTGATATTTCTTTTTCATTCATTTAAATGCACTTTGTGATGTGTCTGGGTCATATATGAATACAAAATGTATTTAATTTAAAAAGGGAAACAAATGTTATTGCTAATACTGTGTACTCTTTTGATTTTATGAACTTTGAGATGTGCTTAGGTCAGATATGACAAAAATGTTTATTTTTTGATTTCAAAAGAAAAAAAGGTATTGTTACTACCTCAGATTTTGTTCAATTATAGCTTTTGATTGCTTTTTTATGCACTTTTTGTTGTGCCTGTGTCAGATGTGACCAAATTTAAAAGAGAAAGAATGAATAAATGTTACTTGTTTTTCAGTTCATTTGTTTTGGTTTAAAATTTCTTTTTACCTGCCACTTACCGGCTACTGGAAATGTCTGGCTCAGCTAAATTTCTAGGTTTTAAAATCTGGTCCAACTGAATGTGTAATTGAACAGCCCTGATGTATAGTATCCAAACAGTCGTCAAAAGACAGAGAAATAAGGTCAAATAATCCAGACAATCGAAAATAGATAGACATGCAGACAGATAGATAGATAGATAGATAGATAGATAGATAGATAGATAGATAGATAGATAGATAGATAGATAGATAGATAGATAGATACTTTATTTAAACCCAAGGGGAAATTCACATACTCAAGCAGCAGCATACTGATAAAAACAATATTAATTAAATAGTGATGAAAATGCAGTGTAAGTTAAAAAATAAAGGTATAACAGACAACAACTTTGTATAATGTTAACGTTTACCCCACCGGGTGGAATTGAAGAGTCGCATAGTGTGGGGGAGGAACGATCTCCTTAGTCTGTCAGTGGAGCAGGACGGTGACAGCAGTCTGTCACTGAAGCTGCTCCTCTGTCTGGAGATGACACTGTTCAGTGGATGCAGTGGATTCTCCATTATTGACAGGAGCCTGCTCAGTGCCCATCGCTCTGCCACGGATGTCAAACTGTCCAGCTCCATGCCTACCATAGAGCCTGCCTTCCTCACCAGTTTGTCCAGGCGTGAGGCGTTCTTTATGCTGCCTCTCTAGCACACCACCGCGTAGAAGAGGGCGCTCGCCACAACCGTCTGGTAGAACATCTGCACCATCTTATTGCAGATATTGAAGGACGCCAGCCTTCTAAGGAAGTATAGTCGGCTCTCTCCTCTCTTGTACAGAGCATCAGTATTGGCAGTCCAGTCCAATTTATCATCTAGCTGCACTCCCAGGTATTTATAGGTCTGTATAGTCACCTGTGATTATCATGGGGTCCATGAGGGGCCTGGGCCTCCTAAAATCCACCACCAGCTCCTTGGTTTTGCTGGTGTTCAGGTATAAGTGGTTTGAGTCGCACCATTTAACAAAGTTCTTGATTAGATTCCTGTACTCCTCCTCCTGCCCACTCCTGATGCAGCCCACAATAGCAGTGTCATCAGTGAACTTTTGCATGTGGCAGGACTCCGAGTTGTATTGGAAGCCCGATGTATGTTGGCTGAACAGGACACGAGGAAGTATAGTCCCTTGCGGCGCTCCTGTGCCCTCCCTCCCAAGACGCACATATTGAGGTCTGTCTGTAAGATAGTCCACAATCCATGCCACCAGTTGTGAATCTACTCCCATCTCAGTCAGCTTATCCCTAAGGAGCAGAGGTTGGATGGTGTTGAAGGCGCTAGAGAAGTCCAGAAACATAATTCTTACAGCACCACTGCCTCTGTCCAAGTGGGAGAGGGGTCGGTGTAGCATATAGATGATGGCATCCTCCGCTCCCACCTTCTCCTGGTATGCGAACTGCAGAGGGTTGAGGGCGTGGTGGTCCTGTGGCCACAGGTGGTGAAGCAGCAGCCGCTCCATGGTCTTCATCACATGTGACGTCAGGGCAACAGGCCTGAAGTCATTCAGCTTACTAGGACATGATACCTTTGGGACTAGGGTGATACAAGATGTTTTCCAAAGCCTTGGGACTCTCCTCTGTTCTAGGCTCAAGTTGAAGATGCACTGTAGATGACTCCCTAGCTCCAGTGCACAGGCCTTTAGCAGTCATGGTGATACACCATCTGGACCCGCTGCTTTACTGGCACGAAGTCTCCTCAGCTCTCTGCTCACATGGGCTGCTCTGATTGTGGGTGGGGATGTCTCACCTATTCTGGTATCAGCAGAAGGATGGGTGGAGGATGCAGTACTCTGAGGTGAGAGTGGGTTAGGGTGGTCAAACTTATTAAAGAAGTTGTTCATCAGGTTTGCTCTCTCCACGTCTCTCTCAATGGTGGCACCCCGCTTTGAGCTGCAGCCAGTGATAATCTTCATCCCATCCCACACTTCCTTCATGATGTTATTCTGCAACTTTTGCTCCAGTTTTCTCCTGTACTGCTCTTTTGCCGCCCTGAGCTGGACTCGGAGTTCCTTCTGCATGCGCTTGAGCTCATGCTGATCACTGCCTTTAAAAGCCCTTTTCTTCTGGTTCAAAGGGCCCTTGATGTCACTTGTAATCCATGGCTTGTTAGCATAGCAGCGTACTGTTCTTACTGGAACTACAATGTCCATACAGAAGTTGATGTAGTCAGTAGTGCAGTCAACAGCCTCTTCAATATTCTCACTATGTGACCCCTGCAGTATATCCCAGTCCGTAGTTCCAGTCTCTCAGAGCCTGCTCTGCCTCAGGGGACCACTTCCTGAATGAGCGTGTGGTTGTAGGTAGCGCCCTCACTCTTGGTTTGTAGTGAGGCTGAAGCAGAACCAGGTTATGATCTGCTTTCCCAATTGCAGGCAGCGGGGTGGCACTGTATGCGTCTTTAACGTTTGCATACAGTAGGTCAATAGTCCTGTTTCCCCGGGTGTTACAATACACATACTGGGAGAAGGCGGGTAATGTTTTGTCCAGCATCAAATGGTTAAAATCTCCAGCGATTAGCACAAGCACCTCAGGGTGTTGTGTTTGTAGTTTAGCAACAGCAGAGTGGATGACGTTACACGCTATCTCCACGTTTGTGCGAGGGGGGATGTAAACAATAACAACAATGATGTATCCAAACTCTCTGAACAAGTAATAGGGACGCAGACTTACGGCCAACAGTTCGATGTCCCTGCAGCAAGTGAAGATTTTAACGTTTACAGGTCCAGGGTTGCACTACCTTGTGTTCACATAGAGAGCGATAATAGACCTCTTCAGTCTAAGATTCATTTAACAAGAGAGGAGAACAATGTATGATCAAGATCTTTGGATAAAATAACTGTCCAACAAAGTCTTATGAAGTTTCTGAGTTTTTCAATACAATGTGGATCTTTAGTCTGGTTGTCTGTGCCAGTCTGAGAGATGCAAACAATCCTCATACCTGGCCATAAAACTCTTGTCTTTATTCAAATCATGTTGTAATGTGTTAAATTTTAGCATGAGGTTGACTTCCCATTCTTGTCTCTCTTGTTGTGATCTGAAGTTGCCCATAAGCACTGTGACTTTAAAGTCCCTCTCACAGTGTCCATGGCTGTTGAAGTGTACTCTCACAGTGTCTAAGTGTATCGCCGTAAAGGGAAATGGGGTGGGATTATTGTGTAATTAGATTTAATTTATTATTGTTTAATACAGTCTTCATTTTCTTTTTTTATTACTGGCTGCTTCTTTGTCTCTGTGAGGGAGTGTGTGTGAGTCGAGCCAAGGCTGGGTGTGTTCCTGGGATCTCCACCAAAAAAAATAAATAAATCAATGGCGAGAGAGCAAAAATGTCTTTGCTTAATAGATGATGTTATACACAACCCTCATGGCAGTGCTGGTGCTGCTGTCAGTGCAGATGGCAGACTGAACAGCCGAGGTGTTTTTATACTTTAGTGAACCATGGGGGCGTGGCAGTGGGTGGAGCTTAGATGGGGTTGTAGGTCTGCTTCTGTCTGTGAAGGAGAAACAGACGTGCATCCTCAGATGCTACCTCAAACACTTAACAACATCATTCAGAAGATGCGATTATCAAGGTGGGCACTGAGGTGGGGATTCTTTCCTTTGTTTTATAACTCCAGATACTGTTGATTTCGAGATGACATGTTTTGTGATGAACAAAAGTCAAGTAGGTTAATAAAAAGAACTAAAAAAAAAAAGAATTACTAATTAACAGAAATGAAACAAAACTTTAGGATGAAAATGTAAAACAAAACTAAATACAAAAACAGAACAAAACCCCGGGATGAGACTGACAGCAAGCTACGGCAAAGGAGATTTTGCCAGCCATGCAATCATCCATTTTCTGGTTGGAGTTGGAGCCTATACTAGCAGCATTGGGTACAAGGCAGGAAACAAACCCTGGACAGAATAGCAGTCCACTGCTTCTCCAGTCTTTGGGATGTTGGTGTAAAGCACCACAAGGAAACAGGAAACACATACAAAACCCCACACTAGTTCAAGGCTCAAACCCCAGGACTCTGGAGCCGTGAGGCAGCATTGCTAATGCCCTATACCCTCCAAAGGGATATCACACTTAATCCAGATAGCCAGAGTCATCATTGTGTTCAAATGATTTTTTTGTTCCCTCTTTACTAAATAGGCCATTTCAATCTTCCATGTTTTATCTCTTTGATTTACTAGTCTGTGTCCAATCCATTACTGCAGCACCCCGCATCATGACCTGCGAGGGCTGAATCTCATCGTGTGAATTAATAAATAACATGGCATGGCTATTTCAAGCTCATTGTCCCAATGAGCCTTTCAGACACCCGCTGTTGTAAAGACCTTGAAAGCAGCAGGACATAAACCAGTGTAGCACTTGATGGCACTGCCCGCTGGTTAACTCTTTAGTTTACCCTCACAGTCCATGCTTGATTCATGTGGTCCCCCAAAGAAACCTCATATTCAGCACAATTAGATTTATGGTATAATGGTACAAAAAACAATATTGTGGTAGTCTAACCACCTCTGGAGTTCAGCCCAAAGAGTCCAATATTTGTTGTTATCATCCAGTACTCCCATTCACTTGTTAAACTGCACCAGTGGCACACGTGGTTTTGATAATCACTAATTTGAAGTAAGTATGCCGTTGATGGAATTTAACAAATGAGTTCTTTTAGCCATCACATAACAAATCAAGATGGTTTTGGAAAGCCAAATAAATCAGTTTGGAATGGTCCATACAGTAGTTCCACTTTAAAATCAAATCAAATCAATTTTTATTTGTCACATACAAATTACACATGCAGTACAATATGTCGTGAAATGCTTAGTTGCTGATCTGTGATGATTGCTTATAAGGGGAATAATAAAGGACAGTAACAATAATATGTGACTTTATAAATATCATTACAAATAATTAATAGAAATTTAAATAAGTGATTATTAATAAATAACTAAAGTAATTCAGACGTGAGCACTGGGAGGCTTTGCGCCTAAGGAACCAAGTTACCAGAACTATTCTATAACATTTCAGTAATTATTTAATGCTCTGATGCTGATCTTTGTGATCATAAAATAGGTCATTATGATACCAACAGACATGAAGAATATATAATTAATTCCAGAATTATGGTCTTCTCTTCTCTTTGGCTCAAAAACTAACCAGCACATCGCCATCTCATAACAGGTTTAAGTTTCGTGTTTGGTATTTTTCCGTCCAGCCGTTTTAGCTCTAGAAATTGTGACACAGAGACAGACACACACCCATCATTGAGATATCAATGTTTTCAGCATCAGTAGACCCTAAAACATTGAGATCTGTCAAAAGCCGGAGATAGAAATTTTTTTGACAAAATTAAAGCTTTTGCACCTCGCCCATAGGCAATAGGTTATGCAGGGGGAAGCTGCAAAGGAAAAACTTTGAGCAAGCTAACAAGAGGGCATCATGTATTTCTGGACACTTTCCTAATTCAAGAAGCAGATGCACTGTGGTCAGAAGTTCCTCCTCAGTCTCTCTGAACTCATCTTCAGGCAGTGGTAGCATTTATCTGACCATGGTACAGAGGAAAGGCCATTGCTGGGATGGCTGGCAGCACAGATGACTGTCTTTGCCCTGGTCCAAAATTGTTTGGTGTAGATGCCCTCAAAGTTATGGAGTGCACACCCACTAATGTGTTCAGTTGAATGGTTCATTTCGGATGCTAGGGAGGTTTGATGAGCTCTTATGTTTTTCTGTGCTTTTCTATATCTTCTGAGATTCTTTGTGATTCTTGACCTGTTTTGCTCTGTTTTCCAACTATTCTCTGGATTTAAGATTTGGAACTTTGTTTGCTTGGATTGCCTTATATTTTAAGCAAGAGGCAGAATGGTGCAGTGGTTCAGGCTTTGGATTTTAGCTGCTGAGGTTGGGGGTTCAAATCCTGTTAGTGTCAGTATGTGACCCTCAACAAGTCACGTCAACTGTTTGTGCTCTAATAGGAAAAAACAAAAAGAAATGGAACCAATTGTACCTCAAATGTTGTAAGCTGCTTTGGATAAAAGTGTCGGCCAAATACATCTAAACTCTGCTGTGCTCTTTGGAACTTCACATTATCACAGAGCATCTACTGTAGAAAGAAAACCTTCTTATTTTTATAAGATTTCTATGTTTGTCTGCTATTTTCTCATCTGGGCTTTGCGATATATTCCCCTCTAGTGGCCATTACTGGGAGTGTTTTAGTCAAAACAGAAAAAAACAAAGTTACCTGAAATGTCCGAGTTGTAATGTAACGCTGATCTTTCACCTTCATCAATTTTATAAAAATAAAAAATACTACCTGGTCCGCTGGAAATGCCATTGTTTGGTCAAGTTGCGTTTGAAATGAAGTGATACACATTTAATATATTTATTTTATCATCATGAAAAATAATGCTTTAAAAATTGCTTTATTTTTTAATGAAGACCAAGTAACAAATCAACAGCACCCTCACGTTTCTCTGAATTGTCCAACCAGGAATTAACATGAAGTGGGGAGATAAAATGTCACAACTTGGAGCTGTAAATAGTCCAAAAGCATGTGACGCAGCATTAGTAATTTAGAGGAACAGGCTAAGCTATATGTGACTGCCATAAATGAAACAAATGGTGTGTTTGGTTGGAAGGACAGTGAGGCCCATTGTTTTCCCATTTGAAACTCCATGGCCGGAGTTGTCACAGTAGGTTTTGGCTGTGCAGAGTTTACCAAAAGAAAGAAGAAGGAGAACTTGTGGTTAATACCATGTTATTGACTCAGAATAAGGAATGAGTGGGGAGCTGCTGTAAATGGATGGATACTCAGCACAAATTAGCAAACGGTTGAGATTTGAACGCTTCTGAAAGGCATATTGCAATCTTCTTAATTTATAATGTTATGATTATTGCTTATATCACCAACTTCCTCCAACATCATTTTGTAACTTTGTTGCATGATTACAACCATCATTTTTTTTGGGAAAGACACTGGTTGCAAGACATGCAGCTCATTTTGTGTGGCATCACAATGACAATCATATTTAAAATGGTGGCATGCATGTTTAAGCATTTGAATAAAGAAGAATTTTTCCTAAAGCAGCAGGCAAGTACTGCACTTATGGAAGGAGAAATCTCCTCCCGGTTATGATCTTCTTCTACTCTCTTTAACCTGTGAACTTTGTCTATCGATTCTGGTTTTTGTCTCTGGGTATGCCTATTGGTTTACCCACACACCTTTCCTCCACACTTACCTCAACATACAAAAGGGGGAAAATCCCAATTTTATCTCCCAGCATTCCTTCTGCCCAATTGTCATCCACTCTTCTTATCACAGTGAGAATTTCATCCTGTGTTGCAAAAACATAAAACAAACAAAAAAAAGTTAGAATCTATCATTGATGATCAGATGGATTTATTTTACTTGCAAATCAAAATGTAGTGTCACTCATGCATATCTGTGGAGTACCTCATTGGCTCAGATCCAGTATGCAAAACCACTCCGGGTCGAGAAGAAGTGCTGTCACTAACAGTCTTGTTTATTCTCTCCACAGCTCCAAGAAGACACCCCTTAGGGGTAAATAACTCTGCCCTCATCCCTCTGAAATGCCCTGCCCCTTCTGGTACTGAACTATTTAAAGGCTGCTGTAACCGGAACGTGGCATCTTAGTCTTGACCCAAACTTACTGCAGGATGGAGCTCCAGGGACAGACCCTTAGCAGAGAGCCATCAGAGGGACTACACTGTGTGTGTTCATTTTGCTCTTGTATCATCGAGCGCCTATTTATTTTGCTGCCAAAAGCTGTTTTTTGTTGATATATTATTAAACAGGGCTGGCACCCCAAATATTCTCTGGACTTTATCTGTTCCTCGTACCCGATGGTAAATATACCTGTAAACTGACCTGAAATGGTATTCTGCATGGGAAGGCACTAAACATTAAAGTCACTACCAATGACACGGTGTATGACCGACCCACTGAGTCTCTTCACTTCTGCTTCCACAATTTTGAAATTTGAAAAAAATTTGTTCTGCATTATCACTCCCATTAACTTTCCATGTGATCCTAAATCAGTAATTTCACCTGAAACGGCTCACATTGTGTGCAAATATGAAATTATTCTATTACAAACATAAAATGAATGTGCATAGGGGGATCTGATGAGGTAAGCACTACCACCCCAGCATGTGAAATAGCACTGTCACTAACAACCTTGTCTTTCCGACTGTAGCTCTGAAGGACCAGAGACAGACGACACCTGACCACATCCCCGCCTACTGCCCAAGCCCCGCCTCTTCAGGGCTTGGAGGCATATAAGCAGCAGCCTGACAGAAGTTGGTGTCATTTCAACCCAGGAGCAAGAGAGTAATAATACTGGATGCTCTGCAGCTTAAAAGTACTATTTTGATTGTTGGTGGCAGTGGGAGATATTTTTGCTTGTATCCCTCTGATTTTGATTTTCTTTCATTTAAACAGGGATTACTGGTCTCACACCTCAATATTCATTGGTCACTTCTTGTCGCTTCTTTTGCTATGTTCCAGTTTTTTAAATATAGTAACAGTTTTGCTCTTGCCATAAAATTACTTGTTTTACTGTTCACTTTGTAAAGGTGCTATGTAAAATAACAAATCTCCTTCATCCTCTTGTTTTGACATTTTACCCAGGCTGAGTTAATTCAGCTGAAACTGCAGACATTATACAGCATAAATATTCAAACAAGTGTGTTATAGCTGAAAAGTGAACTGAAATAGTGTTAAATGTATAAAGGCACTATATACAATATCAAGTCTCAGTCACCACTATTGACCTCTTATGTTAAGCTGCCACTTCTTCATTTACTTTTCACATTGTATAAATAACAATAAGCAGATGCACTGTGGAATATTGTTAACCAGGCAATAAAGCAGTATAAACAGTCTCAAACACAGTGTGGCCAAGAGCATGTGACGTTAGGTGTCAGTAAAAATATGAACACAATTAAACTATAGACATTGTAATGGACGGCTTGGACCCTTGCCTAGCCTGGACAGCTCGAGAATGGAAGGACTGGGAGGGAAACAATATCTCCCCTGGGACACGAGAGGGCAGCTGCCCTGGTTTGCATCAGGACCACGGGAACATTGCTTTTTGGGACTTGTGTGTCTCAGTGTATGTCTGGTCCGGGGTGGTCGCCACACCACAAAGTGTTGTTTAGTAGTGTTCACTGTGTAAAAGTGTCATAAACAATACATCTCTCTCGCCTTTGGTGACAATCGATGCTAAGTGTGTCATTGTCACCTATCACCTGTCACTGTTCAATTTGTACAAATGTGGAAACAACAGCATCACAGAGAGAAAGTGATTTGGCATGTTGTTTGTAAAGTCACTGACTGGCTGTGTGACGACGAGTCATTCGCTTCTCTCTGCCAGTGTCTCATTATAGGAATGTCCTAGACCTGTAAAATAAAACTGGAATCAATGGTCCTGTGTACTGGTGAGTAAAGCACTATAAGAAAGAGAAGGTGAGTGGAGAAGACAGTCAAGGCAATAAATCCAAACTAATGAGATGGCAAAGATCTTGGCCTTAATCTATATATATATATATATATATATATATATATATATATATATATATATATATATATATATATAGATAGATAGATAGATAGATAGATAGATAGATAGATAGATAGATAGATAGATAGATAGATAGATAGATAGATTTACATACACACATTGGCTTGAAGTCAATGAAGTCAATGTGTGTATGTATGTATGTACTGTATGTTCCAACATCACGTCTGAACGGCTGGAGCGATTTTCATGAAACTTGGTACACATGCTTCTCAATGGTCGACTAAAAATACTGTAGGGTGAAATCAGCCCTAACCCGCCCCCTTCTGGGTAGGCTGGGGGGTGATCTTACAGTCTTGTATGCATATTATCATTCAGTTGACACTCAAAACGACCACCAGAGGGCGAACTGGAGGTGACCGCCAGCATTCCTTATGTTTGAGCGCCACTCTGGAAGTGAGATGTAGAGTCAGGGTGAGGGCTCCAGCCACGAGGATACGCAAGTGATACCAGCACACCACCAAAAGGAAACCTCCTAAGCACGTCGGCAACATGAATCCTCATAGCAGAGAGATGCCCAGAGTAGTTCTGACGATTTCAATACTTTCTAGGATGGGCTTACACAGTTAGTATATACCAGGCGACTGCCAGCATCCTTTATGTTTAAGCAGCACCGCACCTTTGTTGCTTTTCAAATTAAATAAAGTTGTCCGGTTCCAAGTGTCAACTGGATGATAACATACATACAAGCACATTAAGTGAGTCTTTAATGTTTGTTAATTTATTTTTATTTTTAAAGTTGTGTTTTTTTTTTTAAATTATGTTTTTCTCGAACAATTAAAAAAAAAAAAACACTTTATTTTCCTCCCGGGCAACGCTGGGTATTTCAGCTAGTGTAGAATATAAAGTGTTCGGTGGAATGTTGGGGTCTCAATGTGAAAAAGTGAGTGCACATGACAGTCAACACAAGAATTATAAGCAAAGGCCAAATCCATGATCTGTCAGTGATCCCAGCCTTAATTTAACATATAAAGTACTGAACAGAGTGTACATTAGGACAAAGTTTAATCCTGAAAGGCACTATATTAAAGAGAAAGTGATTGGCTGAGACAGCCAAAAGTGGTGTCCCTTCTGTCATTCCGAGGAACACAAGGCCCAAGAAGGACTGCTGCCAACTTCAGTTTGAAACAGGTGACAGACTGAGTGAGTCCTGCACAGAGTGGGCACCTCCTTCTCCTGCATCCTTTGGTTGGACAGCCCAGCCACATTGTGCATCTCAGATGACCACCGAGTCCCAATTAGCCGAGTCAGTTCTGCCATTTCCACAATGGGTTTGTTAGGAATCCCATCAATAATATGACATTTTTTGTAAGTTTTTGGTTACCCGCTGTCACGACCATTTACTAACTTCCACAAAACAAATCCCAGTGGTGGTTTACATTCCGCTGATTCCCGCTGGCTGTCCTTTCCTAGCACTGCTGGCCGTTTTCTTCCTGGGTGGTGTGGTTGACCTGGAAAAGCCCTTAGCAGAATAAATGGGTTTGGCAAGCTTTTGGAAAGGGATCTGCTGTATACTTAAAGGTCTAATTTGCGCTCGTGAAGCTTTTCTGCAGGAGCAAGTAACCGCCTGCCACATGTCTGCGGAGAGTTAACAATCAACTCTGTGCCTCTGAGAGGGGAGGGAAGGGAATGTTAGCTGGCATCACAGCTGCTCAGACTAGAATCAGGCTGGGTGGCATAGTGTTCAGCCTCCTGGGTCTGAATCTTATGTCTATGTGAAGTAGGCATGTTCTCCGCATGGTCTCTTACATTCTAGAGAAGTCCATGTTAGATTAATTGGCAGCTATGTACTTGAGAAGGCCCCATAGAAATTAATTAGGGTTAGAGTTAGGGTTACCCCCTCAGGGCTGCTTCATATCCTGTACTTCCATGATTGAGAATATTCTGTCATATTATAATGTACCTTGTGACAGACTGGCACCCCATCTCGAATTGGCTCCTGTCTACAGTTGCCTAGACCAACTGTTCCCAAATGTTTTTGAGCTCAGGTGCCCCAAAAAGTTGTGCCATCTTTTCAGGGCTCCCCACTAACTTAACCCTAAGGCAGTGAAGTACAGCAAGATGATTGCTAGCAGAAGTCACACCACATGATTTTGTATAATAGCAGACCTGTTAATCAAAGCTACAGAAGACACTGAAAACATGGCACTGTGAAAAAGTATTTGTCCCCTTCCTGATTTCCTCTTTTCTTTGCTTATTCATAGCAATTGTTTCAGATCTCCAAGCAAATTTAGCATAATACAAAAGACAACCCAAGTAAATGCATTACACAGTTTTTAAATGGTCATTAGATTTATTGAAGGAAGGAAGATCACCAGCACCTATATTATCCATGTGAAAAAGTAATCCCACCCGTGGCGGTGTGTGTTGGCTCCATACTTCCGGGAACCTTTTGAACCCGCCACCCGCTGATAACGTTTCTAAGGATGAGCCTAGCATGTGAGGACACACACACACAGTGACAGTAATGACAGTGCTTTTGTTACAATAAAGTCAAATAAGTGTTCAAAAGTACAGTGCTCCTTCCATAATAAATAATCCATATAAACAGTGCCAGTCCATGAGTTTCAAATCGAGATTAAAATTAGTTAAATCATCTCCTTCAAGTCTTGCCAGACAAGCCCAGCACATCTCCAATTCCGTCTCCCCAGCTCACCCATTGCTCGTTCAGTTGTCGGAGACACTAACAGCCGCGGGCCTCACTTCCTGACTCCTGTCTTAGCCTCCTTGAGGGGCTTAGCCAGACCACCTGGGGTCAGTTGTCCTTTCATCTTCCTTCTCGCTCCCTCAGCATACCTCAGATCCCTAAAAAGGATGCCACTTTGATCACACTCATTCCCTGAAAGCTAATCACTGGGAATGAGCTGACCCTAGAGCGTTGATCCTTCACTCCCTCACGTGCCAACGACCGCTCTGCCACTCACCCTCACTGGCTGGCTCTCACGGCCCTGGCTCTCTGTCTCTGTCTCATTGTTTCCTTTCTCCCGCCTAGCACTTGCGCTTCCAATTTTTAAAGTGGGGCGAGGCACAGCTGTGGCAATCACAGCTCAAGTGCTAATGAGGGACACGGGTGATCCTGCATATGTGCACGAAGTGAAGGGCTATCTGCTCCCACATTTCACACTGAAGACGCTCAGACCATGCTACCATAGTCCAAGTGAAGATGCAAGTGTTACTGTTATCTATTTATTTAAAACTTGCCAATCAGCCACAGACCTCACTTTAGCAACCCGCCCCGGGCCAAACTTAATACTTGGTTGTGCCACCATTAGCAAGATGAGTCCAGCTGCAGACCTCTGTAGCTCCGTGATTCAGTAGCTCCGCAGGACAGCCAATTGGATTGCTGGTTTTTGTTACTTGGTTTACTGGACTTGAGTCAGCTATCTCTCAGCCAACCTGAATCTTAACCATAGTCAAACCAGGTGTTATCTCTAAGGAACAACCTCCTCAGTGAAATGGAGCTCTGAAGGTCTGCAACTAGAGTCTATTGCTTTTAGCAGCAACAACTGCAATCAGCCTTTGGCATCAGTGTGGAGAAATTCTGGTCCACTCTTTGCCATTTTGATCAGCTTTTGACTATGAACTGCCCTTTTAAGGGCGTGCCACAATATCTCAATGGGGTTCAAGTCAGGGCTGTGGTACGCCACTTCAAAACCTTAATTTTTTTTTTATTCATTCAGAGGTGGACTTGCTGTTGTGCTTTCAGTTGCTGTTCTGCTCCATAAACCAACTGCGTTTGAGCCGTCGGACTCATAGCCGTGCCGAGGAGGATCTGTTGCTTCAGGAAGTCATAATCATTGAGCCTTTCGCGAGGGAGCTTTCGCATGACCTGTTGGGCATTTCCTGTTAAAAACTGGGCCAAAATAGCTCTCCATCCTCCCCTATCCCAGCGCATCAGTGTTGCTTGAAGCAGAATAGGAGACACTCCGGGTCGTCCAAAGGAGTCATCTTCACCAGCACATCCCTGAGCCACTTAAAGTCAGTGGTCCACTGGTATCAGGATGTTATGTGCCTCTTGGGGTTCCATTGGTCCGTATCAGCCATCGGGCAGCAGACACACTGCACAAGGAGGCGGTGAGCTTGCCATTGCCTCTGTGAGGTGCTGCAAACCTGTGGGCTGAGGTGAACCTGCGGTTGCCTGGTCAACCGACAAGCAGTCCTCAACAGACATATCAATCACATTTTGACGTGTTGCCCCATTGGACAGGGTCTGAAAAAAGGTAAAAAATCTCACACCCCCTCCCACCTTAACTTCCATCCATCCATCCATTATCCAACCCGCTATATCCTAACTACAGGTTCACGGGTGTCTGCTGGAGCCAATCCCAGCCAACACAGGGCACAAGGCAGAAAACAAACCCCGGGCAGGGTGCCAGCCCACCGCAGCACCTTAACTTTGTCCCTTTAAATTTCAGAGGGAGTAAAATAGTCTTGTATGTTTTTACATACCAAGCGAAGGTTCACCTGTTCCGAACTCCCATAAGGGGTCTGCTGAAGCAAATCACGGCCAACTACATGGAGATTGCTACCAGAATCCAGCAGAGCTGGGATTTCATGTCCAGCCAACTTAAAAGAGACCTGAAAGTTGTCTTTGACTAACATCTTGGGGGAAACTTGTGAGCTGCATACTTGGGCAAGACCGATTTCCATAGTTTGTGCAGGTGGGAGGCAGCAGTCCCGAGCCAGATGTCCCGGTTGATCACAGCGAAACCACCTGCACTCAGTCCCCACTATTTAGTTCCTACAATGGCATCTTCCATCCTTGGTGTTAGCAACCCTAGGAGCCTGTGCTGGCTGGACTGAAGTCAGGGCCAAGCCCAGATAGCCCCTCTGCTTCCAGGTGGCTTGGGCACCCTCTAGTCTGCGGGTCAGGTCTAAAAGTGAGTTCCGGAGCATCTCATCACAAAGGTTCTCACCTAACCCTGACAGGTTTGCGTCAGTAGCGAGCTTCTCCAAGATGCGCTAGAAGGTATCCTAGCAGAACCAGCTTTGAATCAGTTCAACTAAGTCCTGAACCTGTTCTCATATAGACTGGTCTGGGTCAATGCGCCACATTGAGAGGGAGGTTTTGCATGACCTGTAGGGTCTCTCCGGTTAAAAACAGGGCCAAAATAGCTGTCCAGCCTCCCCTATCCAAGTGTTGCTCGAAGCAGAATAGGAAACACTCTGGGTCGTCCATGGGAATCATCTTCACCAACACATCCCTGGGGCACGCAAAGACAGGAGCATCTGTAGGCGACAGATGCGTTGCACAAGGAAGCGGTGAGCTTGCAATTGCCTCTGCGGCACTGCAAACCTCTGAGGTGCTGCGAACCTGTGGGGCGGTGTAAACCTTCGGTTGTCGCTGTGACGGACGAGCAGCCCTCAACAGACACGTCAATCAAGTTTCACTATGTCGCCCCTCAAAAGAGCTCAAAAATCTCTCAAGGTCTTCTGAAATTTCTTTTGATTGCAGCATGATGTGCTACTTGTTGAAACCGTTTAACCAACTTCATATTGCTGGAATAGTTCTGTTGAAGTGATGCTCAGATTTAGTAGGGCTGGCAGCAATCACTTTTGGGTCTCTCTCAACTGATATAACCTGTTATCATTTGAAGTTGGTTCATTGCTTGATTGATTGACTGAAGGGGAAATTACATTTTCACTTCGGTATCTCTCTCTCTATATATATATATATATATATATATATATATATATATATATATATATATATAACATCCAATGTCTGCCTGTCTGTCTACTTTTCACGAGAGAACTACTTAACGGGCTTACATCGGGTTTTTTTCTATGATTTGCTTGAAAATTCCGGTTGATTTCGCAACCTTTCTCATCGCACTATGTATCATAGTTCACTGATTTATTTGTGCGAATCCGAGAGAAACGGGGCCCTCCTCACTCACGCTCCAGCCTCGGGGCGTTCCTTACCTCTGCAAAGCTAGTGAACGAGAGAATTACTTAACAGATTTAGATCGGGTTTTTTTTTCTAGAATTTGCTTGAATATTCCAGTTGATTTAGCAAATTCTCTCATCGTGCTAAGAAAAATAGTTCACTTATAGGAGTGATATATATTCGGGCCATCTATCTATATTCGATAGATAGATAGATAGATAGATAGATAGATAGATAGATAGATAGATAGATAGATAGATAGATAGATAGATAGATAGATAGATAGATAGATAGATAGATAGATAGATACTATTTAGTAGGGTATCAGGGAGATGTATGTTATAAATGACAGATTCCTCAGGTTTCGTCTCCTCAAAGTGTCCCATTTAACACGCTCCTTTGCAGTAAAAAGTCATCATGATATCTCTTGTCTAAGAGGTGGCTCAGTGTCACTTTTTAAGCTCATCAATTTGTATCCGTTGATAAAGATCTTTTGATATGACTCACAGCATCTGCCTGGATATAATCTTAATATAAGCCAGTATTCCAGCAGAATGGAACATGAGACAGTTGCAGCAGAACTGCAATCACTACTAGAGAGCCTGGTAGAGTTCTTTGTCAAGCTACTTGATGAATTTCATCCCAGAGATGCATTATAAAGAGCTGTTGATCCTGGCACTGCTGTTCCTTGAGGTACTTATAAATGCAGCAGTAGTCTGCCACCCTGCTCGCCGGATAGGTAAAGTGATCAACAATCTAAAGATCTTTCTGTTTCGTCATCTGTTCCACCTCATGGCAGCAGAGCTAACAAGTGTCTATCAGTTCTATGTTTTCGTAGTTTGCTTGTACCTGATGACTTGGTACCTATGCCAGATTCCTGCTTCCTTGCCAGGATATGACCTTGAACTACTCCGTGATCTTGTGACATACGAGGCAAGCGGTAATACTGTTTCTCATGCAATGCTGAAAAGTTTTGGTGGACACTTGTGGAACCTCAGTGAGACTTTGGTTGGATTAGCCTTCTTTTACAATGAAGTTCCAATAGTAGAGAAGACAGAGGGTGCTGGCTTTGAGATGACAAGGTGATAATAAATGTATAAAATTAGCTGAGCAACCTATGCCACATAGGCAGCTTCTCCACTTTGTATCATCAAACTGAAAAAAGTGTGTTTCTCCGAGTATAAACCAAAACTTCCTTCTTCTAGAACCTAGCATCAAAGCAGCATGAGGATTCACTGGAGTGATGGTGGTGAACGACTATGCAGAATGGAGACATTTGATGTAATGCTGAGCAACCAAGAACAACAAAAGCAATTTATTCTTCAGGGTATGGAAAAACAGCATCAGGTATTCCCAAATGCCAATAATCCTACCACAGTAAAACAAAAAAACTGAAACTATAGGCAGTGTGTCATGACATTTGAGGCAGCTCGATCTTACAGTTCATTTTGCGCCTATTCAATTGAAAGGTGTTTGTGGAGATTGAGCCACCAGTAAAAACTGTTCTGCAATACACTTTTCTGTATATTCATTTTACACTAAAAGGAAAAGATTTTGGAGTGAGACTATAAAAATTTTCCATTTTTTCCATTGCCACCCAATTTAGTATATATAGTATCTACTGCAGTATATAGTATTTTACATACTACATGTCTATAAATATGACCCACGTGAACGTTTTCTGGATAGTCAGGTGAATTAATGAAATCAAAAATGTAATTTACTCAGATCTTATTCTATAGCAGCGGTTCCCAAACTCGGTCCTGGGGACCCCCTGTGGCTGCAGGTTTTTGATCCAACCAGATTCACAATCAGTGATAATAATCGATAACAAGTGATCTTATTTAATGAGCTGGTCTTTTTTACTCTTCTCTTATTCTGCATTCAGAAAAACACAACAGTATGGTTTATTTTTACATTTATAAGACATTTAGAAATATTTCTATTCTTTTTAAAGCTGTAAATGCTTAACTCTCTTTTGTTATTTTCCTATTATTTTCTCCTTTTCCTGTGTAGTTCATTTAGCCCTAATAGTGACAGAACAGCAGACACCCAGGATGATGAAAGCTGCAACTACTTCAGTGTCAGACCCAGTAGTAAATAACCAATTAAATAATCAGAACAACTGGACAAGCAGAATGAAAATTAGGTTGAAAATACTAGTAACGACTAAACAAACTATGAATTACCCATATAACTGTTTATGTTACACTAGCCAGCCCGCGGCGTACAATACGCCGCATAATCAGGCGGGTTTTTTAATGATTTTTAAGCACAGGGAGAAAATTAACATTTGAAAAATCGGTAATGTAATAAATCAGCAAGAAAAGCAACATTGTAACAATGCACGGAACGAACCAACACACAATCGTCCGTGACTGAAAACTGGCGGACCACCATCGCGCCCACTCGTTCAGTAAGCACTGCCTGCTCATGTGCCCACCTCCAAGTCGTCACTCGAGTCGTTGTCGTCTTTGCACAGTCCAGATGCACCTGTTACTCACGTAGACTTTCCGTGTTCTTGCAGGAGTATCTAAGAAGACGCATGTTTGTCGTGGATGCGAATCGCTGTATGTAGCGTGTAAAACAGTTTGCTATGGTGCATGCGGTCGTGCGTCGTAACCGAAAACTCGGTTTTTAAAGACTGCTTACTTCATTGTGTTTTAACCTCAGTTGTAAAGGATTGTTTTAAGGATCCCATGGGATACTCCTTGCAAACCGTTTTACACGCTGCATATGGCGATTCACCTCCAGCATGGTTCCTTCCTGCGTGAACCATAGGTGTCTTACTTGTCGGCGGCTTAGTGAATCCACGCCCCTTCCAGCGTGCTTTCCATGGGTGTCTTGCCTTAGTGAATTATATATATATAGATTTTAATAAAAATCTTCCAGACTTAGTTTGTAATTTCTACATTGACTCCAAAACACAGAAACTGGGAAATAAACGACTCACTTAATTAGGCCAAGTGTCCAATGAAAAACAGAAGTCGGTTGGAACAACAACCTGCAGCCTCAGGGGGTCTCCAGGACTGAGTTTGGGAACCACTATTCTATAGGGACGGTAGAAATGATAACAGTGGAGTGTTGTATAATTAAGTGAGTCAATCTCCAACATATAATAAAAAGGCTTTTATTGCTCACAGCAAACAGGTAACTGACATATGTTGACATATCAAGGGTACAACCAACCACCCTCTTGACTTGCTCATGAGCACCAGAGATCTAAGTATGGCAGCCTAAAGGCCAAACAGACATTGCGTTTATATGTGTCCTACAGGGACCACTGACTGGTGTCGCTACTAAAGCAGCACTAAATACTCGCAGCAGCGTTTTTTGATAGGGTACCACAGGTGAATCTGCTCTGGGTAGAAGAATTTGACAGGATAGCACACATTGCTTGCCCTGTAGCTGCTATGCCAGTCTGTGATGCCCTGATAAGATCCGACTCCCCCGACCTGAAAACGAACAGAAGGACTGAACCACGTCTCGAAGACAGCTTTATGTGTTAAAGACAATAATCAATATCTGGAATAAAAGGGTGCCGTCTTTTTGAAGCGCTCATTTTCTTGTAACTGTTTGCCTGAGTGCACAACTACTCATTGCAGAAGATTGCCGCAATTTATACGTCCTTTACCGATTTCAAAAGGCAGCAATTACTGAGCGGCAGCAAGTAACAGCCCTGAGAGAAAACATGGCAGGCACGCTGTCCAGACAGCCTCACAAATGGAGTAAGCACAGCCTGAGACTTCCAATGGTTTTCCTGCTCTTCAATCCACAATTTCTACACATTTATTTATTTATTTATTTATTTATTTCAAGTGCCTGTAAATGGCCATTTACAAGGGAAAAATACAATTTTACACAGTCCATTCACTTTCCATTCCACTTACCCGGTACCTGGTACGATTTACAACAGCTATTGCGGCTTGAGGCTGAAAGCAATCCTGGACGTAGTGCCAGGCAGTCACAGATCAACATACAGTAGTGAGCTCAGGGTCCGGACCTGAGAGGAACAAGCTGTAGGCATGGAGTTTGCCTCTTTACACTGATCACTGGTGTGAGGCCTTAAGAGGACCTTATGGCTTCTTCGACGCTGATTATGCCATTCTGCTCAGGTCATCAGCAGTGACACGCACTGCCAGTTGCTTTGTTTGCTAATGCACGCTGCCCGGCTCTGCCTCACTAAGCTTACCCAGGGTCACACTGCTCCCCCTGTTAGCTGACTCAAGCCCAGTGGTCCAAATCTGAAGTACTCTCTAAGTGCCATATCTGTGCTTGCAGCTCGTGGGCTGCTTTCAGGGTTGCCAGGCGTCCCGATTTGCATGGGACTCTCCTGATCTTATCTGATGAATCCTGAGTCCCGCATTGTCTCTGAAAATCATGACTAAACAAAAATTATATGTAGAGAAAAAAATGTTAATTCAATTTTTACATTGAACACCTAGTCAAAGAGGCTCGCTAAATTGTTGCAGACAGCCTGGTGTACCAACTTTTATGAATAAAATTTGTAACTGTCAGCTGAATCCTAGTGTTTGAATCATGTGTGTTTGTGTATGTAGAGGGCTTATATTGTACGAAACGTTTATTGCAGTAAAAGATTTACAACTAGTAGTCACCCTCAGAATACTCTCCTCCACTTCAAATGCACTTATCCCAACGCTCTGGCCACTTTGCAAAGCAGTTATAGAAGTTTTCTTTCGAGAGTGTCTTTAGTTGGGCTGTTGTGGCTACCTGGATGTCCTCAAAGGATTAAAATTGTTTGCCTTTTGTGGTCATTTTCAATTTAGGGAGCAGCCAGAAGTCGCATGGTGCCAGATCCGGCGAATAAGGTGGATGCGGACACAGCGTAATGTTTTTATGCAACAGAAATTGTCGTACTAGAAGGGATGTGTGACAAGGAGCATTGTCATGATGAAGAATGAAACCGTTTCAAGATTTTCCTCGGTTATTGATGTTGAAGGACGTCCTGGTCTTTTCTCGTCTTCAACCGAGTCAGATCCATTACGAAATCGATCAAACCACTTGTAAACAGTCTTAATTGTCGGTGCAGTGTCACCATAAACCGATTTTAACATCTGATGGGACTCCTGAGCTTTCGCAGTTTGAAACAAAATTTCATGTTAATGTGTTGCTCGATATTTATTATTAACGACAAGCTTGAAAAACACACTTGAACTCAACAGTGGCTTAAAAACGACAAGTTGAAACTCAACACAAACTCGGCTCTACGATGGACATGTCAGAACCTGCATTGAATTGTTTTGCGTTGCGTTTGGATGGTGCTCTGCATCAACATTCACCATACTTTTTGATCACACCTCATAAGTTTTTCGTGCTCATCATGGCTGCTCGTGCTCTTGTGTAATTCGTTGAGAAAGTGAAGTGATGCTGATAAAGACTTTTCGACTAACAAGGTAGATCATATCTGCATATTTACATTCTGTTTACATATGTTGTGTTCTGTTATATGAAACATCAAACATGTTGCAAGTTATATCAAACATACCCGTACCTAAATTTTGTGAGGGTTTTTTAGTTTTTAGTTGCTCAAAATGGTGGCTGTCCCAACCTGGAAATCTGGCAAACCCTGGTTGCTTTTATTGCTGGCTTCTCCGGGTATTCTTGACTAGTGATGCACAATGAATGAACAAACTATTTCTTGTCTTGGTCTCTGAACGAACGTATTGGTAGAATGACATTAAGAAGCTAAACTTTTTGAGGTATGTGCAGTGTGTGCTACATTATATATTGCATTCCATGACAGTCTGCAGCTATCATCTTAAATTTACTTAAATGACTGCGTTCTTCGGGAAACAGCCTATTGGTACACTGCTTCAGCAAAACGGTCATGACGACAACGAGCCAATGACTAACTTGGTAGACACCAAGCATCTCCCATTGATTGGTTCACTCTGACTGAGTTACTGTAACCGTCTCAGCATGTACACTCACTGACTGAATGAACCAGTGTGCCCCCTACTGATCTGGAGAACCACTGCGAGTTTGTTAATGAACTGCAGACAAGAGACTTGCAGTAAGGTACATTGATCTAGTTCACTGAAATAATCAGTTTGCATACTGAACTGAGGAACGAACTGCAGACAAGAAACTCTTGGTACATTGGGAGTAGAATGGGAGATTGCATCAGAAAATGTTATCATTATGTGTGCACTGTTCTGAGGTTATATAAGTACGCTTTGTGACGCGTGAGTCAGTGTTTTGCACCCTAACACACGAGGCTGAGTCTCAGTACTTTAGTAAAACCAACTTTATTCAACTCCAAACAGGAACAGCACAAGTATTTATTATAGCGGGATCTACCACTCTCCTACACAGACACAGCAATCAGGCAGGGTCAGCTTGTAGTTGTTTCTGTGGCACTGTGAATCTGTGGTTGACTCGGCAATGGACAAGCAAACCTCAACCGATGTGGCAGTCGCGCTTCTGTGTGTCGTCCTGTTGGGGAGAGTCTCAAAAGAGTTTAGAAGTCACACAGATTATTTTTTTTGTATTTATTAATGACATGTAATATATGGTCAGAATTCAATAAAGAGGATAATGATAATAATAATAATAATAATAATAATAATAATTATTATTATTAGTGTTATTATTATTATGTGTGAATTACTTATTTTGTTGCTTGCTTTTTATATTGTTTGGTGGTCAAATTTGTTTCACAGTTGTGATACTATTCTAGATTTTAAACTAGAGTATAGCTTGTTGTATAGCTTGGAATCAGTGATTCCATCCATCAATTCACCCATCCATTATCCAACCCGCTATATCCTAACTACAGGGTCACGGAGGTCTGCTGGAGCCCATCCCAGGCAACACAGGGCGCAAGGCAGAAAACAAACCCTGGGCAGGGCGCCAGCCCACCGCAGATCAGTGATTCCAAGATTTTAATAATTTCAAACAAAATTAATTACATTTCTAAAGAGAATCATTTTGCACATCACTACTCTTGGCCCCTCATTCAGTTTGTGGCCGCCTTTTGAGTGTATCCCACTCAGGACTCCACGCAGAGGTCATTACACAAATGGTGGTAAAATAGATTTAGACTTTGTTAAGAACACTGGCCGGGGAAAACGTGCACAAAAGTGTTATTTTTATTTAAGCCCATATGGAGCGCCCAAGCTGGCAGAGCTTGCTTTATGGAAAAGCATTGTGAGCAGGAGTGATGTTTTGTCTTGTCTTGCTGTTTGCTTTTATCACCCAACATTATCGCGGCAACTCGTGCATCGATTGTTGTGCAAATACTGACTGGGCTATTCACAGGATATACCTAGCCGGTCGGTGGTTTGAGAGGGCGTGTAGGAGGGGATATAGTTCTATGATTCATGTCCAGCCGACATCCAGACGGTTTCATAGGAAAGCCCCAGGCCCAGTCCGGTTATTTTTCTGTCTCACCTCGTATTACACTAGCCCTCCCTTCACCACTTTTGGTGAATTGGTCTGACACTCCACCTTCTGCTTTTCTTCCTTTTAAAGTTAGTAATAGCAGACACAACTCTTCCTTCATCAGCAGTGTCTCACATCCTCTCCTGTGACATTGTTAGCTAAGTGACACTGACTAAACATTGTCACTAACTGACTAAGAAACTATAAGCATGTCGATCGAGTAGGCCTCAACAAGCATAAATGTTATTTGGTCGCTCACCACATGTGTGTGCTTTGCGGTTTCACACAATAAGTTTAAACCAGGCTTTAGAGTATGTTCATTTAGGTGACCATTGAATGAGTGTGTCATTCAGGACTGGTGTCAAAGATAACTGAATGAATAATTTTCTGTTATTTTTTAGTAACCATGACATCACATGGCAAAATAAAAATGAGCAGACCCTGGCTAATGAACCTCCAGCATTTTCTAAATCCCCATTCCCAAGACACATTTTAAAGATTTTATCGAATGGCAAGGGCACACTGAAATGGCAGGCATTAAAATATGAGCGCTTATTAAAATCATCCATTCTAACAAAATGATACGTGTCTGTGTATCTGTCTGTGAATCCATCTGGTTGTTATGTCTCTGTCATTAGAAAAAAGATGTTACACCACAAACATTTTTAGCCATCCGCCATGCCCCCTCAATTACAAGAAGCACATCATAAACATGATATACATTATAGTACCCGCCAAATAATACAAAGTCCATGACACGTGTTTCTCCCTAATTGGAGTTCATCAGGTGTACACACTTATGCTTCTTATTGCGGGGATCGAACCTCAAACACCAGTGCCCAAGGCAAAGCCTCAAACGTTGTGCCACGGCAGCGGGTCCGCTTACTTGAGAGGGCGTGGTGGATGTCTGTCAACTGGCCATCCAAGAACAAGTGTTACTGGGTTGGTGACCACCCAAATATCAGATTGTGATCAGACCTATGCATGTAATACTCCGATCTACACCCTGTCAAGTAAGCGAACCAGCCGTCATGGCGCAATGTCTGAGGTTTGATCCCTAAGATGGGAAGCAAAAGTGCGTACACCTGATGAGCCCCAATTAGGGTGAAACACGTGTCACGGACTCTTTGTATTATTCACCAGGTACTATATATCATATATTTATATATATATATATATATATATATATATATATATATATATATATATATATATATATATATATATATATATATATATATATATAATTCACTAAGGCAAGACAACCATGGAAAGCACGCCGGAAGGGGCGTGGACTCACTGAGCCGCTGACAAGTAAGACACCTATGGTGCACGCAGAAGGAGCCACACCCACCAACTCCAAGCCCATTGGATACGACGACTCGCAGGGCCACGCCTATCAACTCGGACGCGACGACACAGGAAAAATGGCGTCATTTATATTCGTCTGTCGTAGAGGCCACATGCAGTGCAGGTCAGGTTAATGTCATGTGCATGTCATGCACCTCCGAGCCACATTGACTGTTCATAGAGGCATGTTTCTCGGAGGTGAATCGCCATATGCAGCGTGTGAAACGGTTTGCGAGGGGTATCCCATGGGATCCTTAAAAAATCCTTTACAACTAAGGTTAAAGCACAATGAAGTAAGCAGTCTTTAAAAACCGACTTTTCGGTTACGACGCACGATCGCGTGCACCATAGCAAACTGTTTTACACGCTACATACAGCGATTCGCATCCGCGACAAACATGCGTCTTCTTAGATGCTCCTGTAGGAACACGGAAGACGTTTTCCTGCCCACCAACACTCCTTTTTCACCGGTCGGCGTCTACCTTCGCTCTCTAGGCATTTACACTGCCTGGCCATTTGCCCGGACGCAAAAACTCACCGACCACCCTTTCGTCTGTGGTAAGAGTCCACATGCACGTCTGAGTCACACGGCATTTGTTATGCCACGGGTTTACTATTATGTTGTATTTTGCTCTCTCCAGAGTTCCATCTTTTCATTCACTTACTGTTGTATTCTCACACCAACCCGTTTTAGACATCTGTGTCTTTCAAGAACTGTTTAGCATTCATTAAATAATTATGCACGAGATTGACCGTGTGTCTACCCGGCGCGGAGAGGCGTGGGTAAGCCGTTGAACTCCATTCGGGCTGCAAGCCGAGGAATTCCCACTAAGTGTGACTCATACGCTCCCACTGGTTGTGTCCCTACCCTTTGTACACACCCCCCTCTTACCGTGGTCGGGTAGCTTGATGGATTATATATAGAAAAGCAGCCAAAACCGAGGGGTATCCCATAGGGTCCTTAAAACATTCCTTTACAACTGAGGTTAAACCACAATGAAGTAGGCAGTCTTTAAAAACCGAGTTTTCGTTACGATGCACGACCGCGTGCACCATAGCAAACTGTTTTACACGCTACATACATCAATTCGCATCCGTGACAAACATGCGTCTTCTTAGATGCTCCTGCACTTTGTACAACCTCACTACCACCGTGGTCGGGTGTCTTGGTGGATTATATATAGAAAGGCAGCCAAAACCGCACAGAGCAATGAAAAGTCTAGAGTTCCATCTTTTCATTCACTTTCTGTTGTATCCTCAAACCCTCCCTTTTTAGACAACTGTGTCTTTCCAGAAGTGTTCAACCATCAATAAATAATTATGCGGCGTTTGTTATGCCGTGGGTTCACTATTGTGTTGTATTTTGCTCTCTCCAGAGTTCCATCTTTTCATTCACTTACTGTTGTATTCTCACACCAACCCGTTTTAGACAACCGTGTCTTTCAGAAGTGTTTAGCATTCAATAAATAATTATGCATGACATTGAGCGTGTGTCTACCCAGCGTGGGTAAGCCGTTGAACCCCATTCGGGCTGCAAACCGTGGAATTCCCACTAAGTGCGACTCATACGCTCCCACTGGTTACGTCCAAACCCTTTGTACACACCCCCCCTCCCACCTCGCTACTACCGTGGTCGGGTGTCTTAGTGGATTATATATAGAAAAGCAGCCAGATCCACAAAGAGCAATGAAAAGTCTACGTCATTCACACGTACATCAACAATTTATAAAGACGACGACTCAAGTGACGAGTTGGAGGTGGGCACATGAGCGGGCAGTACATACTGAATGAGAAATCAGCAGACTAGCATGACAGACGGAGCTGAATGGACGTCCTTCTTGTCTCCTCTCGTTCCAACCTCTGCACCGTGCACCCCCATCCCTCCGTCTGGCAGGACAAGGCGCGAGGACGGTCCGCCAATTTTCAGTCACGGACGATTGTGTGTTGATTCGTTCCGTGCATTGTTACAATGTTGCTTTTCTTGCTGATTTATTACATTACCGATTTTTTAAATGTTACTTTTCTCCCTGTGCTTAAAAATCATTAAAAAACCGGCCTGATTATGCGGCGTATGGTACACCGCAGGTTGGCTAGTATCATATATTTCAACATGACTTAGACGGGTAGCACAGCTAGTTACATAATATTTAGACACCCATTTAATCCAATTCAAGGTTATTAAGTTTGCAGCCAATCCTGACATCACTGGGCTCAAGACAGGCACCAACTCTGGATAAGATAGCATTCCATTGCACGATCCATTTCCATATGCCCACTCTAACCCATTGTGGAGTGGTGGCTCTGAGGCTAAGGATCTGCACCGGTATCTGGAAGGTTGCCAGTTCGAATCCCTATTACTGCCAAAGGTGATCCTACTCTGTTGGGCCCTTGTGCAAGACTCTTAACCTGCACTTCCTCCAGGGGTACTGTACAATGGCTGACCCTGTGTAATGACCCCAAGGGGTACGCAAAAACTACCTACTAAAAATACCTAATACAAGAAAAAAAGAACAAAGAAAGAAAAGAACACATTGAGGACTTGATCAAAAGCACCAAATTTCATGGTGTGCACCTGGCAGCTGACCTTCCTTGGCCAATTAATGCCACCGTCCATGGCCAAGAAGGTGCAGCAGCATCTCCACGCCCTTTGGTGGCTGAGAAGGACAAGCCTGCCTCCCATCATTTTCAGCACACTCTTTGGGGGCACCATTGAGAGCATTTGACCAGCTGCAGTGTCTCAGACCATAAGGTCCTACAACAGATTGTTAACACGGCAGAAAAGACCTCTCTGCCCTCCATTAAAGGTATCTTTATACAGTGATGCCTCAGAAAAGCCTAAAGGATTGTGAAGAACCACACCCATGGTCTCCTTGTTCTACTTCCATCTAGAAAAGGGTACTGTAGCATCTGAACCAGTTCTGTCAGGTACTACAGCAACTTCTACCCCTTGGCAGTCCAAACTCTGCATTCTGTGATGCCCACATCCTCAGATCTGCTCCTAGTAGCTTATTTATATACATTACATTTATTACACTGTTTACTACTGTTGTTATTTATTTATGTATTAATTACTGTTTATTACAAATTATTACTAACATACTTTTCTTTTGATATGGGAGGAAAACTAGAGTGCCTATCTGCTTCTAATAGCTTATTAATATGCAGTACATTTATTACGCTTGTTACTACTGTTGTTATTTATTTATTTGTTTGTTTGCTTGTTTATTACTGTCTATTACAAATTATTATTAACCTACTTTTCCTTTTGATATGGGAGGAAAAGTAGAGTGCCTAGAAGAAAGACACACTCTGACCCAGGAAGAACATTGCAAACTCTTCACAGCCAGCAAGCAGCTACAGCACCTGATCTCAGAATGGTAAGTCTATGAGGCAGAAGTGTCAAATATTGGGATTAATGAAGTATCTATCTATCTATCTATCTATCTATTATATAGTGCCTTATCTATCTATCTATCTATCTATCTATCTATCTATCTATCTATCTATTATATAGTGCCTTATCTATCTATCTATCTATCTATTATATAGTGCCTTATCTATCTATCTATCTATCTATCTATCTATCTATCTATCTATCTATCTATCTATCTATCTATCTATCTATCTATCTATCTATTATATAGTGCCTTATCTATCTATCTATCTATCTATCTATCTATCTATCTATCTATCTATCTATCGTGCCACCCATCACTTCTAGTGCATAAATTGTTGAAATGTTACTCTTGGGCAAAAAAAAAAAAAAAACCAAATAAGCAGACCATTCAGAGTAAAATATGCCCCATCAAGAGCAGCACTTAAATGAGTGAAATGAGGTCAAATGACACCAAATGCCAGAAGAGCAGCACTCCACTCCACTCCAGCCGGGTACCTTTGTGAACGTCAAGCAGTCCTTATCTTGGTCTTTATCCTTCACTTCGAAGTCGTAAAGCGCTTTTCCCTGGGGTGGCGGTTGGGCGAGGGGCTTGATGCACTGGATGTAGCTTGCTGGCAGGAAGCCGTGACTCCCGTTGAGCTCTCCATGGTACCAGTTCTCGTCCACCTTTCGCCGCAGGATGATGATGTCGCCCTTGTTGAAGCGCAGGTCGCCAGGCTCCTTCCCCTCATAGTTGTAAAGAGCTTTGCCACATGGCAGCTGGGGAATATTCTGGAAGGAAAGCAGATAAAAACAGTTAAAGAGTGTATTTCTACATGAAAGACACCACAAAGAATGGTGAAACCAATTTCCGATCTCATTAATCAGTCATTAAAAATAAATATGAAATCAGCACCAAAGCAATAATATGAGAGGAACTTGAGCATTAATCTTTGTGGTTAGCGCTGCTGCCTCACTGATCCCGCGTCCTGTGTTTGAGTCCCACACCCTGTCCTTATCTGTGTAGACTTTTCACATTCTACTTGTGTTTTCCACGGACGGCTGTCTTAACGTATGGCGACAATGGGCACTGACAGGGGGGTCTCAGGAGCACAGGGGCCCACGATGTTTCTGATGCCAAGGTATGTTTTGTTTTGCTATCAAACGTACTACTTTGCCCGGGGGCCTATGATGCTGGCAAGAAAGCCTGGCAGAACATCCCAAAGATGTGCAAGTTTAATAGCAGTACCAGGATTACATAAATTTGCCAGAAATGGGCCTTTAGTTTTATTATTGTTAAAGATAGAGACATGTGAACCTCATGAAGTGATTTGTGTTTTTGAACATACTTGCATGTGGATATACGGTATCGAGACTTTCGTTTAAATAGTATATAGTCATTGGAAAAATAAATGAAAATTAGACTTCACAATAATTTATTCAATGACAAAGGAACAGACGTGTCATTTCCATTTGCATGAAACATAAGCGCCCCCTTGGCTCTAATAGCTGGCATTTCCCCCTGACTTTGATGTTTCCTATAACTGTCTGGCAGTCCCTGACATCAACTAGCAGCTGTGTGATGCTTGAGGGGGTCCTGCATGCACAGCCCTTTTCAAATCTCCCCACAAACTGTAAAAAATGCTCACATTTTAGAGTATTTAAATGCTATTCAAATAACTGGTATCTTCCTGTATAAAACAATACTGAACTGCAATTGAATATTTCTTTGTTATTCAACAGGTTAGGTCTGTCACAGCAAAATACAATGATATCCCTATTTGTAAAAAAAGAAATCATACCAATTTTACATCTGTAAATTTGATCTTGCCTGAAGAAGGTGCCTGAGTTGCCATGCATATTGTAATCTTTTCAGTTAGCCAAACATTTTGCTTGACTTATCACTACATTCATAATGGCTAACACGGTACAACACCCTAGTACTTTATTTTAGCAATTCAAGTAGTATTACAGAAAAAAATCAAAAAATAAACATACAAATTATCACTGTAAAAAAAAAAAAAAATTGGAAATATATGGTAAAAAAAAAGTACAACCGCAATGTGCACTCTTACAAAATAAAAGTGCAAGAGTGGCTCTTCAGAGCGATGTCATACATCAGGGGTTCCAGACTCCAGTCATGGAGGGCCACAGTGGCTGCAGGTTTTCATTCTAACCTTTTCTTAATTAGTGACCTGTTTTTGCTGCTGATTAATTGGAATTGACTTGTTTTTTTTAAATTTGGACTGGAGTTTGAGATCCCTGCCTTACATGAACCATTTTTTGTTCCCAAAAGACCCATCAATGTGAAGGCTCTAGAAAGGCGCTTTATTCATTTAGATGTGCAACAGGCCCCATCCAGTAACCAGCCATGAACAGATGGGAGCAGATTTGTGACATGCCAATGAGTCTTGATAATAGTACTTTTGCTGCCCATAGTGACTCAGACTAAGTTCAGGTTTAATTAATCTTTGTGGATCCTGCTAAGTAGCCTATCATACATTCACGATTTCCATTTTTGTACATATTAGAAAGTTTTTCAAAGCATAAAGGACTAACTTCATATACGAGGAACCCATCACAGAATGAAGTGGTTTTAGTCAAGCAAAGGTTCTATGAGGAACCAAACAACCCATCCATCCATCCATTATCCAACCCGCTATATCCTAACTACAGGGTCACGGGGGTCTGTTGGAGCCAATCCCAGCTAACACAGGGCAGAAGGCAGGAAACAAACCCCAGGCAGGGCGCCAGCCCACCACAGGGCGAACACACACACACCAAGCACACACTTGGGACAATTTAGAATCGCCAATGTACCTAACCTGCAAGCCATTGGACTGTGAGGAAACTCATGCAGACACAGGGGGAACATAAAAACTCCATGCAGGAAGTGAACCCGGGTCTCCTAACTGCAAGGCACTGCACCACCGTGCCACCCAACAACCCAGTAAAGAAAAATTAAATGCTTTTAAATAACCAGTATTTCTGAAAGTGTGTGACAACCAAAAACCTTAAAATGACAATCATTTTTCATTATTAAAAAAAAAAAATACACAAAACTCGTCATAAAGTGACTTAATTCACAGGCACTCCTTGTATTCTCAAGATAAATGTCTGTGAAAAACTCATTTTCACACATTAAAAGTTTAAAAATATTTTAAATCTAGGCTGAAATCTTAAAAAGAATGCAGATATCTTGTAAAAATATCACTTAAAGTAAGTGATCTCGTCATCACACAACTGAACACTTTTGCCAGACTACACAGGATATAACAGGCTCTTTCTTACGAGAGATTTTGTATTCATAGACGTTTCAGATGAAGTTTTGAATTTATTTTTGCTTCAGTTAGTTTTAGCCCAGGTCCAGATGACTGCAAATCAATGATTAGAATGTATTTCAAATATCAAAAGCTCCCGTAGTGGGAAACATTAAGACTGGCACATCTTGTAAAGTTGTGCATAACTGGAACTGTAAAAAATAATAAATAAATAAAGTTCTAAATGAATGTGTATGCATTTTAATGACCAGCATCATGTTTTTTTGTTTGTTTTTTACTTTCTCATATATGAAGTATAGGGAAAGTATTGTAATCGTCCAAAGATTTGATGTTGAGATTTTGATGAATCTCGACATTTTAGATCTCCTTGACTTTCTCGGATACGAAGTGTAGAGAACATATTGGAATCATCCAAAAATTCCATTTTGAGATTTTGATGATTTTGTTTCAGACCTCCCTGAATCTGAAAATACCATTTTTGGGATTATTTCCGTGTGTCTGTCTGTGTGTATGTAAACACGATAGATAACTTGAGTCCGTGTTCTGTTAGGTCAACCAAATTTTACATACAAATATTAGGTCCAGTCACACACATGCAAATGGGAGTCAGCCAAAAGCACCAGGAGAAGGTAATTCTACGCCAGGCCAGGGGGTGGAGGGGTGCACTAAACCTCCCCTATTTTATCTCTGTAGACCAGATATGGGAAATTCTGCCCAAGGCCGAGGGCTTCACTTCTGATTCCGGCCTAAAGATGTCACTTCCGGTTCTAGACCTGATGATGTCACTTCCTCTGACCAGACCTTAAATACCCACCATCTTCCTCCATTGATCAGTTCTACGTTGGACTCAACACTGTACTCATTTGTCCTCAAAATATGGCTTTTGCAGCCAGGTTCAACAATACAGGTAGCTGCCCCTAAACCTTTTTAGTGCATCGAGGCTTTTCATTTCACAGAACAAAACATAGATTTCTATCAATTCTTGGGCTATTTTCGCTGAACGAAAGTGGTACTTTGCAATTTATTCATGCAGCTGCAGAGTCCGATTTATTCAACTTTACTATTATAATAATTGTGCAATGTATTATTAATTTGACTTGATTTCTTGTTGATGGTTCTTTAATGTACATAATATAAAAATATAATTGTCTTGTGATTTACTACTCAAATATCCATCACCATATCTGAATATACGAGAAAGTCTAGAGGAGACCACTCCCGATTTTTTAAATTAAGAATGTTAATTTATGTGAGGTACAAACATTTCCTGAGGTGTATTTACTTTTTCACAGGACTGTATATTCATTTAAAAATCTTCTTATATAATACGCTGTGGCTGTTCGTTTGTCTGTCCAGGATTTTAAATCACCTGTAGCTCACAAACCGTTTGACCTATTGACCTGAAATTTCCTACACATATACTACGTGATGTCTACTGTCCGCTTTCGGAGTGATAATTGACCTCCAAGGTTATTCTTCTTTTTATTTTATTGTATTGTAGAATCAGCTCTCGGCAGCGGGCAGCCGTGCGGTGCATGCGTACGGACAGCATTCTCATCCCTACCACCTTTGCTGTCACTTCCTCTACCTCTTCATATCTTAAATCATTCTTGAGGCAGATTGAAGACTTGAGTGCCATCTTAAGTGAAAAATTAAAGAGAACGTACAAAGTAATTGCAACACAATCAGTTTTAACGTGAAAAGATGCCGACGACGGTGCGCCACCACCACCTACTCAAAGCATCATGATGCACCAACATTGATGGACTGAAAGCCAGAAGTCTACGTGACCATCATCATCAGGTCCTTCCATGAAAACCCTAAATACAAAGAGGACTGTTTGACTTATGTTAGGTAGATTGCCCAGAGGGGACTGGGCGGTCTCTTGCTCTGGAACCCCTACAGATTATATTTTTTTCTCCAGCCTTTGGAGTTTTTTTTGTTTTTTTTGTCCACCCTGGCCATCGGACCTTACTCTTATTCTATGTTAATTAATGTTGACTTATGTTTATCTTTTATTTTGTCTTCTATTTCTCTATTCATTTTGTACAGCACTTTGAGCTACATTTTTTTTGTATGAATATGTGCTATATAAATAAATGTTGATTGATTGATTGATTGAGTAGGCTGCTAGGGTGGAGAAAAGAAGAGCTGCTCAGGAAGCAGCAAGCGCATCAACCTCTGAGCAAATGAATGCTAAATGTACAGAGAAAGAGGAGGAAAACTATAAGTCAAGTGTATTCACTGCACGTTATCGTGCAGTACACCGTTACTGGTATATTATAATTTTAAAAGTTCAGCTATACCAATGTAAACTGTTTTTTTTTGCTTGTCTAATTTGAATGCCTATTTGTTAGCATTAATTTAAACCCACTTACAAATGGTGAAGATAAACTGACTGTTTGATGGTCAACAACAACTGGTGCGACAGCAGAAGCGTAATTGTCTTATCACGCTAGTTCTTGCTCGATCCGGAGCTCTTGACAATTAAACACAGACCATTTTATCTTCCTCAGGAGTTTACTTTGGTCATTGTTATGGCCGTATACATTCCATCACAGCAGACACTGTCCAGATGATGCCATATAAAACACTTAATCACCTCCAGAATTGATAACCTGGAAGCTGCCCTCATCGTGGCTGGTGATTTCCACACGGCTAGTCTCTAAAAGGTAATGCCAAACTTTTATCAACACATTATACGTTCTACAAGAGTGGACAGGACATCTCACATTTGCTCTGTTTAACGATGGCTATAAGGCAAAAACATTGCCTCTGTTCGGCAAATCTAAACATGATGATACTTGTGAGATTCCACACAAACACACAAATAATATCTGTTATGCATTTGAACAGTAACATTAAATAACAGCAAAGAGACAGAAAGCACAGGTCAAGACATTCCTTGTAATTTCCGTATTCACAGAGCTCTGTCCTGTGACTTTTACTTAACTCATGTTTTAAACTTGCCTGACGCGTGAATTTCCAGTCTTCAGATCTACGAGTGAATCTGTCCTGTATAAGATTATTGCCAAAATGCCTACACATTCCAACTACGAATTGCCAGCATGTATATTTGAAACTTTAGCAGTGGTTAAGTTGGTAGTTTGTGAATATCAGGCAAACCCAGGACCTTGTCTGACCCTTTGACATTTGGCTGTGGAACAGTTGTAGCTGTTTCAGCACAGTCAGTGGCGGTGTTTACGCAAACCCATCGCTTGTTGAGTCTCACGGCAATGAAAAGACTCCTAGATAAATGGAAAGTCAAAATAACTAAACCATCAGTACCGAGTGATCAAAGAGACCAAGCAACAAAGCATAAACATGAACTGAAATTTCAGTTGAAAGAAACAGAAGTATTAAATAAAATGGATTTTAAGATGAAAACAAACGTTGAAATTAATTTATCTGTTAGTATCCGCAAACTCAGACAAGGAAGTGACCCCATGAAGTGAACTTTATTTTGCATGACCCCAGATATCTGCTGATGCCCTCTGATGTTGCTTATAGTGATACCTAGAAACCACAAATAAAACTAATCCAAATAGAGTCCCCTTACTGGAAGCAAAATGGCATTACGAAAGAATGCGAAAACAAATGCAAAAAAATCTTTAATTCAAGGTATACAGTTGTGAAATCACCTCTGAAATGTAATAATAATTCTTACTACCATTTTAGAAGAAAATCCTGATGAAACTACTGGAAATCATGACAGCGCCAATGTTAGCACAGCTAGCAGTGGTGTTTCTATTCAACTTTGGGGTATCACCCAAAGTTTCAGTGCCAAAACCCGACTCTGGGAGAATTTTGCAGTTTTATTTGCTTCCCTTTTAATAATAAAATCTAAAGGGACTGTTTGTTGAGACATTGCTAATAAGAACATAAGAAATTTGACAAATAAGAGGGGACCATTCAGGCCATCAAGCTTGTGTTATGACTAAGAGCCCCAAGACATGGTTATCTCAAAAACTTGCAAAAATGCTCCACTAGGGGGGAAAACCCTGTCGAAAACCTGGGCTAGTAACAGAGTGTCAAGTGGGATTAAAACATTTATTAATACAAAACTGATCTGAACAAAAAGCAGGCCCTATGTGGCACAAATATACAAAGAGGAGTTGCCTGAAACATAAGGCAATCCAAGTGAACAATGTCCTAATACAGAATCCAGAAATTAGGTCAAAAACATCCAATAATCACAAAGCGCAAGCAAATTGAAAGGCACAGGGAACTCATCACTCCTTAAATTACCAAGAGCTGTGGGAAACCCTCACCTTTATAGGGCTGAGCAGAGTTCCTGGCAGTCATGGGCAGGTGGTCCTGCCTCTTGGGGATCACCCCACAAAACAAAAGACACATAACAAAGGGATAGATACACAGACAATCTACAGTAAAAAAACAAGGAATAATGCAAATAATAAACACAAGCAATATTAACATAAACAAAAGAAAAATGAACAAAGAAAAAATGAAGCAATCATTTGAACCCCTGCAATGGGAAGAACCATGTCTGAAATATAAAAGATGGTTTGTTTAGCTAATAGCTAAGCTAATAATAATAATAATAATAATAATAATACATTTTATTTATATAGCTCCTTTCCCACACTCAATATCTCATCCAGATACTTCTTAAAAGAAGTGACGGTTTCTTCTTCAACTCCAAGACACGGTAGTTTGTTTCAGATTGCGACAACTCTTTGTGTAAAGAGGTGCTTTCTAGCTTTAGTCCTAAATGCTCTTCCTCTTAATTTCCAGTGATATCCCCGAGTACGAGATTAACTCTTAAATTAAAGGAATTTAGTTCTCTGAGTCTGTCACAGTAGGACATGTCCTTAAGTCCAGGAATGCACCTAGTCGCTCTCCTCTGCACACTTTTGAGTGCTTGCTATGTCTTTTCTGTACTGTGGTGACCAGAACTGTACACAGAACTCCAGAAGGGATTCTCACTAGTGCAGGGTTTCTTAAACTATGGGTCACTACTCAAAACGTGCCGCGGGTTGCCTTTTTTGGGTCACAAGTTACCTTTTTTTTTAACTGGAACAGGTCGACTATGGTTTGCAAAGTGTGGTGACGGGTCACCATGGGTTGATGGTGACCAGCAGCAATTCTTCAAGGGGGACCCTGAAACTCTCTCATGAATCTTCAAGAGGTAAATGTCATAATGGTTGTCTGTCTGTAAATCTTGAAAGGCTCTCAAAGACACTAAGAGTTGCAAGATTGGGTAGTGAGAAAATAAAGTAATTAAGAAACCCTGAACTAGTGCATTACAGAGTCTGACCAATGTCGCTGATTTATATTCAAACCCAATATAACCTAACATTATATATACTTTTCAATCAGTTCTGCATGTTGCGTAGATGCATAAACCCCTTGCTTCCTTTAGGATAGTTTCTTCCATCTTGTATTTATAATGGATGTTCCTTTTGCCCATGTGTAGCACTTTTCTACATTAAATGTCATTTTCCAAATGTTCACCAAGTTCTGAAGCATGTCCAAGTCTTCTTGAATAGTTTACGCCATTTTATCACTACCTGCTGTTCCTCCTGTTTTAGTATCATATGTGAATTTCTCAGTTTACTAACAATACCAGAATCAATGTCATTAATATAAATTACACAAAGTAGCAGTCCAAGGACAGACCCCTGAGGGACTTCACTGATGACCTCAACCCATTCTTCTCTTATCTCCTGTCTCACGCTGGTTAACCAAATTCTGACCTTGCCCCCAGTGTTGGGTGCTGGTCCCCTAAATGTGTTGTAATAACAATGATGGTGGCATCAGCGGGGAAAGGCAGAAATAAGAATAAAGTCAATGCTGAGTCAACAGAAAGCAGTAGTACAGTAGGAGCCAGCAGAGGAGAGAATGGACACAGAACTGACAATAGAGACTGGCAACACTGATCAGTATTTCACTTCATTTGTTTTTAATTTTAAAAAGAATCATATTTTCAGAAATCTGTCCAACTGGGACACTGGGAGATGATGCCGACGGAGTTTGAGATCAAGATGGAGATTCTTTCTCCATCTTTCTTTGCCTACTTTCTGCACTACCGCCAGGGGGCACTATTTTCATTCTGTAATATCTTGAGGCTTTATTCCAGCTGACACTCATACTCAACAACACATGTTGCCTTATGGTCAGTTCTTTTAGAATAAGGGGCCTAGTCTTTAGGAGATGGTGGTCATTCTGCCTCCAATCTCCACCTTCTACACATCAGATGGGGTCTGCTGCTTACCTTTTACTATCATCTCAGCTACTTGTGAATGATAAGACACTCCGCTGCCACACCTCATCAACTGGCTTACATGCACTGCAGTTAATCATGTAGTGGTCCTACTACTGGTTCTATTTGAGGACCACTCTGGTGTGATGGAGGCAATACTGAACAGGATAATTGACTTAGGAAATGGGTATTTATCTATCTATTGTAGAGTGCCTTTCATATCTATATGTATTATATAGTGTCTTACACATCTATCTTTCCATGTATCTATTATATAGTGATTTTCACATTGAACTATCTAATACATAGAGTCTTTCACATCTATCTGTTTGTTATATAGTGCCTTTCATATTTACCTATCTAAATATTATGTAGTGCTTTTTATATCTTTTATAGTGCCTTGAATACCTATCCTTCTACCTATTGTACAATGTCTTTCACATCTGTCTGTCTGTTATATAATGCCTTACTTATTCATCTGTTATACAGTGTTTTTCATATCTATCTATTATTTAGTGCCTTTCATATTTATCTACTTATTATATAACACCTTTCACATCTCTCGATTATATAGTGAATTTCACATATTTCATTTTTATACTGTCTTTCATATCTATCTAGTATATAGCACCTTTCAAATCGATGTCATTCTATTTATATATATATTGTATATATTGTATGCTTGCTTCGCTCGCCAACCCCTCAGGCCTGTGCTTCGTGTCTCTGCCACTGGCGTTGTGAAGAGGAGGGCTGAATGCACCCCAAGAAGATTCGGTCGCTGCTCTGAAACCCCCTCTTAAACGGTGATACAATGGGAAACAAATACAGTTTTTCTACCTCCTCTTTGCTCAGTCAGCTGCTGCTGCTGCTGTGCTGCGTGATCTGCATCTCGCACAGTGCTTCGAACATTTAAAAGCCTGTACAGCAGCTGTCTTGTCATCTACTCTCTGTATTTTATTTCCCAGGCATGGTTAACTCTCTTGGCACAAAGTCTCGTCTCATGGGATGTGAGTTCATGATTTTTTTTTGTTTAATTTAAATATAATTTAAAAATGGAATAAGAATCTGAAAATCTAACATCATCACATTGATGTTCGATAAATTCTGAAAACAATGATACCAAACATATATATGTTGATTTTAAAATAAGCCCAATTTAAAACATGATAAAAAACGTGACATAAAATCGTTGCACTTTTAGGCTCAGGATTTTATATATACTGTATATAGAGTAGATAGAGTATATAGCCTTTTACATCAGTCTGTTTTATTTATTCATCATTGTGCAGCGTTTCACATATGAATCCATTTATTATGTACTGCCTATTGTATCTATCTTATATTGTATAGTGCAAGTCATACCTGTCTGTCTGGTTATTGTGTAATGCCTTTCATATTAATTTGTTACATATTACCTTTCACATCTATCTTATAGTACTGCTCATATCTATCTATCTAATATATACTGCCTTTCAAATATACAGTATCAGTCTGTATATATTAATATACAGTACTAGCAAAATACCCGCACTTCGCAGCGGCGAAGTACTGCCTTAAAATTTTTATTAAGAAAAAAAATAAACATTTTTAAACTAAGGGAAAATATACCAATAATTATTTGTTAAGGATCTCTTTGTATACCACATTGTGAATTCGACTCTCCGGTTGTAATATGACCAAGCTGTGCGCTGAGCTTACTCTTGAGCATGCAACGTACAGTTGGCCATGTGAACAGTAATCTTGTCTCAAATCTCACAGCTTGGATTGCTGCTGTCGGTTTGAGTTTTATGGTTTGTTTCAATTACGACAGTATTTGTAGAACTTGTGTTGAAGAGACATTCGGCATCTGTCAAGCGTTGTAAGCACACAACCAGTTTCATCGATAACTTCACATCCAGCTTTTGAGAGTTTAAACATTCATAAACATCAAAGTGTCAACTACTGAAATCGTCACCTGTGAATCTAAGATGTTTAAGGGGCATTGGCAGTTGTCGAAAGGTGTAAAATATTTGGCCATTTCAGTACACTTGAAAGCGACAACCAAACAATTCAGCAGCAGCCATCAACTCACATGCAGATCCATAGGTGAAGGGCTTAAGCATTTCACTCTTATAGTGCTCCTGTGTAGTATAATTATCTCCTGTACCGTCATCAGTCCACACCTTGAACCTGTCCCAGTCATTCAATACATAAGACACAATGTTCCTCCGGATATCAAGAGTGAGCCTGCTATGGCCGTGCAATATGTAACAAAGAGAATGGAAAAGGTAGGTGCCATCACCGGGCTTGGAAACCACTCGGTAAGTGACAGTTCTTTGATCGATGGTGATCACCTCGATAGACATGTTAATGGGGGTACGGTTGGAATGATAAAGGAAATAGGTACCTGAACAATGTAAAGTAAGTCTAAAATACCTACACAATAACCATAATCGTAATAAATGAACAATAAAACAGCAGAGAAGCCATGCATTAAATAAAAAGGCTGTAGTTATCAGCAGGGAGACGTTCAATATGGCGGCCGACAGTGGCATCAGACCACTGAAATAAGTACGTACATTGGTTTCGGTTAGCGCTGGGAAGCCACTTACCAAATTTCTTTAAGATGGGGCCATGAATAAGAAAGTTCAACATGGCGGACGTTGTTGACCGTTATGACCGTTACGCGTAGAATTTCGAAATGAAACCTGCTTAACTTTTGTAAGTAAGCTGTAAGGAATGAGCCTGCCAAATTTCAGCCTTCTACCTACACGGGAAGTTGGAGAATTAGTGACGTTGGAAAGTTCAATATGGCGGCCGACAATGGCATCATACCACCGAAATAAGTACGTACATCGGTTTCGGTTAGCGCAGGGAAGCCACCTACCAAATTTCGTGAAGATGAGGCCATGAATAAGAAAGTTCAACATGGCGGACGTTGTCGACCGTTATCACCATTACGTGTAGAATTTCGAAATGAAACCTGCTTATCTTTTGTAAGTAAGCTGTAAGGAATAAGCCTGCCAAATTTCAGCCTTCTACCAACACGGGAAGTTGGAGAATTAGTGATGAGCGAGTGAGTGAGTCAGTCAGTGAGGGCTTTGCCTTTTATTAGTATAGATATATATTTTCTTTCACATGTTATAAAATGCCTTCAAAAGCTATCTGCCTACCTCTTATACAGTGTCTTACACATCTATATTAGTTAAATACTGCCTTATTTATTCATCTGTTAAACAGTGTTTTCCATATCTATCTATCTATCTATCTGTTATATAGTGCCTTTCACATATCTATCTATCTATCTATCTATCTCTCTAATAGTAACATATTTCCTTAATGAAATAAAACATATTTCCTTTCTTATCTGTCCATTTATCTATCATATACTACTTTTCATGTCTTTCTATTACACAGTGTCTTTCACATCAATGCGTTATACAATCACTTTCCTAACTATCTGTTATATAGTGTTTTTCATATCTATCTCTTTCCATTATATAGTGCCTTGTCCCTTTATCTATGTTATATTATCCATCCATCCATTTTCTAACCCGCTGAATCCGAACACAGGGTCACGGGGGTCTGCTGGAACCAATCCCAGCCAACACAGGGCACAAGGCAGGAACCAATCCTGGGCAGGGTGCCAACCCACCGCAGGACACACACAAACACACCCACACACCAAGCACACACTAGGGCCAATTTAGAATCGCCAATCCACCTAACCTGCATGTCTTTGGATTGTGGGAGGAAACCAGAGCACCCGGAGGAAACCCACGCAGACACGGGGAGTGCATGCAAACTCCACGCAGGGAGGACCCAGGAAGCGAACCCAGGTCTCCTAACTGCGAGGCAGCAGTGCTACCACTGAGCCACCGTGCCGCCCTATGTTATATTATGTCTTTCATATATATATACATGTGCCTACCTATTATATAGTGTCTTCTAAATGTAACTGTCTGTTATGTAGTTTCTTTCGCATTTATCTATTAAATAGTACTTTTCATATCAGTGTATTACATAGTGCATGTGATACATATTCACCTACTATATAGTGCCTTTCATATCTATCTATCTGTGGTATAGTGCCTTTCCTAAGTATCATATAATCATGTAGTAATGCAGACCCCTTTTTCACACATTGCTGTTTCCTCCCTATTTTTTTCCCTTAAGTCTTCCCATGTGTCATTTCAGGTTCTAAAACCCCTCAAGTGATATCATTGGTTCAATGAGTCCTGGACCAGGTGAGGCTCACTATAGGTCTGCCACTGTCAGGGTGATGCGAGTTGCTGTCTTCCTTCTATAAATTCTTCCCTCTGACAGAGTGGAGCTTTAGACATTCTCAAGGTGGCTGTCCATGCGTGGTCTTCTCCTGATGCTTTATATTCCCAAACCCATAAGAACTTGCAGCAGGAATCTCACTTTTTATTAATGCATTTCATGACCAAAAGAAGGGAAAGCAACAGGAGTCACAGCATTGCGCTGGTCATTTAGGAGCTGAAATGAAGGGCAGCATGAGGGAGATTGGCATGGCTATCATACAGCTCATTACGCCGTCACGTCTCAGTACAAATGCAGCGATCAGCCCTGGAGGGCTCTGCTGGCCAAGACATCCACAGTCATTCAGCACTGGAGCTCCATGCTGTGTGCTTCACTGCCAGCCCCATTGTCAGAGCGCACAGCCAGCTGGAAAATTCCTCCAGGGACACGGCATACTGAAAATGAAAGCAAATGGAGAAGATCTGGGCCAGCTGTCAGCCTAATTCCAGGGGACAGAGCAGAAGTGTGCACCAAGGTGGGCCACTTCAAGAATGGCCGACATCCAGGACTCACACGCTCACTTCGCCAGTCAGGGGGAAACCACAATCTCTGTGTGCGACTATTTAGACACAATGGTGGGAATCAGTAGGTCTGTGTGGAGGCTATTAGGGGCAGCTACAGAAATCAGACTGTCAATGGTTCTTACGTCCTCCATCAACGAATGTCACAACGTCTCTCTGCCAGGCAAAGGACTTGTCCAGTGTGGGTGCCTGTCATTACCTTGTGCTCTCTAGCTGTTCTACAGTGCTTCCCATATTTGTGTCTGTCTGCCATCTATCTATTATAGTGTGCCTTTCATATCTGTTCATAGTTTTACTGTCTTTTATATAGTGCCTTTACCTGCTATTATATAACTACTTTCAAATCTGTCTGTTTGCCTACCCATCTTTATACTGTGTCTTCCTTGTTAATCTATTCACCTATTTTATAGTGCTTTCTGCATCTCTCTGTAGGCCGTCCACATCTATCTGTCTTATATATCATGCTTTTTCTATTATATCATTCCTTTCATATCTCTTATATACAGTAGTGCCATTTACAGTATACTGTATCTATTTATCCACCTTATATATTGCGTTTTTTGTATCTATCGATCCAAACTTTTTGTACTGATCTGCTATATAGCATATTTCACATTTCTACCTATCTTATATTATAATTGGGCTTTTCATCACCATTTATTATGAAGTGTTTTACATAGTGATAGATTATACACCTTCCTATCTATCTATCTATCTATCTATCCAGCCACATGCTCTTGTGGTCCTCCTCATAGTGTCAATGTACATCTTGGTCCGTCCAGTATCAGACCCGTTAGACAAATCCAGGTTAAGATGTATTAAACCCTTTCCACCATGCTGCCCAATCTGATGCCAACTTTCCTATTTCTTCCGTGGCCGTCACATCCACAGTCCCATATCTTGCCCTATAGATGTGGAGTGGAACAGATGCAACTGCCACCCAAGTTTTACACTTCACCTGTTTCTAAATTGCGTATTCCGCTGCTAACTTCACCAGTTCCCCATTCTGCCAAAGCCCACACCAAAATATCCGCTCCACCACCTCAGTAATCATCCAATAACATGCACTTCTATCTGTCCTATAACACATCCATAACATAAGTCCATTCCAAATCTTATTTTGCCTCTGCTAGTAGAGTGCCCAGCCCTTGGCCATTCCCACTGTATTCTATAAATCCTCATCACACAATTACTAGTCCTCTGATATTTCTCAAGTCTTGCACCTTAGTTCATCATTTAGCATACCTATAGAGTCATTCCTACCCTAATTTTATAGTAAACCTCCTGCCAGTCTGCCCAATCCTATGCAGGTTTGCCAGGCTTACCTCACCTGGGCACAAATTCACAATGTAAAATCCACAGACCCCCACATCTTATCTGTCATTATCAAGTGCCTTACATATCCATGTATTCATAATATAGTGTTTTTTATATTTAAATTATTCCAAGGAAAACAAAATAACAACAACAAACAGCTGAGGTTTTCTCATGTAGAATGAAGAAAAGTTACAAACAAATGGTAAACTTGTGGTGGTCCCAGTCTACTGTCAAAATAGCATTTCCTATTTATCTCCATCAAAACCCAACACTCCTTCTCCAGCAGTTGATCTCCTGGCACTATGTTTCTCTCTCACTCTCGCTTACTGTCATATGACCAGAAGGGACTTTTAAACCCTGACTAGGTCCTGCTATCTTGAATAATGTCTAGGACTCCCTCTAGTCGTCCCACATGTCCTTGTAACCCCAAGCCTTTGTAGTCGACCTAAAAAGGCCTAGAAAGACCCCAATCTGAAGGCAGCCAGACCACTCAGGTGGGTAACAGGAGGAGGCACATATCACACTGGGTGAATATGATGCCATTCATCACCCCAGGAGATTCCTGCTCCATTACCCATGTCTCCCCAGTCCATGAGGCATTAATTGAAAATTGATTATTATTTTGTACTCAAATGTGAACTGGTGGAAACTTTCTAATATTTTTTATTGTGTTCTTGAATGCAGATTTTCAAAATGTAAACAATTTTTGATGGATTTCATTTTGCAGAGCTGTGATGCCACTCCTGTAGGAGTGCTTAATTCCTAGGTTTCTTCTGTAAACGAGGGTTATAGTGCCAGTCTGTCTCCTTGTGACGATGGTTCAAGTACATTGAGGTTATCACACGGGTACCAATTGCTAAAGAACTCAGGTCTTTTATGCCTTCGGGAGAAAAGGCAGAGACTATTGAAGGCTGGGGATTGGAGGTAATACAGAAGTCAGCAGGCCAAACAAGTCTGTAACCAAAAAAAGTTCAACTTATCTCTTAAAAAAGACCAAAATCAAAAATCTAAATTCACAGTCGAGAATTAATAGTGAGAAGTCAAGAACCAATTCAAAAATAACAAACAGCAAAGAATGCACACATTAAACCATTTTATTTAATACTTGGATGATTTGGGAATGGAAATACCAGCTTTTCTATGGTCACTCTAATGATGTTACACACATGCTTTCCTAGGGCATTCTGGGTACAAAAACCACAGCAACCAGCTAAGCTAACACTAGAAAAATGGCAGCACCCATGAAAAAACAAAATGGCACCACGGAATAGTGTGAAATATTACAAAACCTCAAAAAGCTTTTTCAGAGCTAAATGAATATTAGAATCAGATTCTTCAGGGGAATAAAACCAAGAGTAGATGCAAACCTTTTTCTTAAGAAAATTCTAGAAAGCCACAAAAAGTTAAAGAAAAACGCCAAACACCCGGGTGTCTTTTCACCTGCCTATGAAAGAAGCTGCAATCTCAGGCTGGAGTGAGTAAAGTGGATCAGACCACCCTTAATTCCATTCCAGCCATGCCTCCATTATTTATCACAGACTGATACTCGTTCATCGATTTGGCTTCGCAGCCTTTGCTAATTCACAATTAAACCTCCTGCAAATGTCGATCTGTATAAAATCAAGAGGCCAACAGCACAGATGACCACAAATTAAACAAACTCCTTAATTAACTCGATTCCTCTGAACTTCCACATTGTTGGATATTGAGTGAGAATAGATGTTAAGCAATAAATAAATAAATAAATAAATAAGCAAACAGATCCCTTTTTTTGTAACCTAATTGGCTGCTAGAAATCCCAGCTCAATTTTCACTTCCCAGAATCCTCTAGGGAAATCAGCTGTGGTAACTAAAAAGCATAAAAATGATCCCTTGCTGGTAAAATATTCCTCTGTGGTACAGAATTATATTCAGATTACTCTTTATTAAATGCTAAATTATCTACCTCATTTAAGATACTCTCAGCTATCCACTCCTTGTGACCATTCGCTTTCTGTTCATTGATTTCTTGTCAGCTTGTCTATTTGATATCTACACTCTGGATATTTGTTCAGCAACAACCTGTCCGTGACCAGGACTCTGGTCGTTGTCACTGTGCAGCCCCCCATGATCTCCCCATGTCTGTGTGAGAACACAACAACAACATGAGGACATGAGCAGGCACAGAACATGAATCCAAGTCATCAGACTAATGTGCTAAAATAAAAAATACATTATTATTAATAATTATTAATACACTATTATTGCTATTGCTACTATAATGTTACCATATCATATCAATTCCTATGCACACTCTATCCTGAGTAAGGTAAATTGGGGGCTGGAAACTATCCCAGCAGGCATCGGGCGCTAGGCAGGAAAATAAATCCCTGGACAGGACCCCAGTTCATCTTAGGGTCAACACACCCCCCACACACAATCCCCGGGCCAATTTAGCACCACCAATCCACCTAATGCATGTCCTTTGGACCGTGTCAGGAAATCTACGCAGACATGGGAAGAACATGCAAACTCCACACAAGGTGGACTTGGGACACGAACCCTGGTGTCCTTACTACAAGGCAGCAGTGCTGCCACCCTGACACCTGCTAAAATAACGATAAGAATTATTATTTTCTAACTCACTTAATCCAAACCAGGATGGTGGGCGGTGCTTATGGCTATCTCAGCTAGCACTGGGCGCAAGGTGGGAACAAACTCTGGACAGGGTGACAGTCCATCACAGGGCAAATACACACACTCACATACCAAACAACCAATTTAGCATCACCAACTCAACCTGCATGTCTCCGGACAGTGAGAGGAAACCGGAGCACCAGGAGGATAAAACACACGGGGAGAACATGCAAACTCCACGCAAGGCGGATCTGGGACACAAAATGTGGTCTCCTTACTGTGCTGCCTCTGTTATTATGATGATGATGATGATGATGTACTAACTTAATAAGAATAATACTGTAACATCTTAAATCAACTTAATTAAAATCAGGGCCAAAATATGCTCTGGCCTTAATCAGATTTCTATTATGATACAACTCTGAAGAAAGTGAAGGAAGTGCCAGTCCATCTATCTATATATGTATGCTATATGTGTCTGTGTTTATATATACAGTATTGTATTGTATTATATATTGTGAATTTGAACCTGGACACACACAGACGGACATCGTCGGCTCCACCACACACTGTTTATTTACAATACTAAAAAGTCACGTGCACCACAAACCCCAGTGCCTCCAGCACCGTTTCCCCAATGTCCAGGCCTCACAGTCTCAATGCCTCTCTCCTGGCCGCCTCCAGTCCTCTCTCCAGCTCCATCTCTCTTCCACCCGACTTCCGCTATCGACTGAAGGGAGGCGGCCCCTTAAATAGGAACCCGGATGGGCTGCAGCAGGGCAGTTCCGAGACATACCAGGATGTGGCAGAGTGCACTGACTCTTTTACTCCCTTGCCTACAGACCATTCACGGGAGATTCCACCTGGTCATCTCGACATCACTTCCGGGACCGAGCCAATGGAAGGAGACCTTGCCGGCTCCGGCCCCTGTGATGTCATGTTCGGGCTTGCACCAATGGCAGAAGACCTACATGAGCCCAACCCCTTTGACTTCACTTCCTGTCTTCCCCTTTAAAAGCCTCCACCTTTTCCCTATTCCCTCAGTTCTGTTTTGGACTCCGTTTTGTGCACATCAGTGCTGTATTATTGAAAGCTACTTTGCAACCAGGAAACCAGATTATACGGGTGGCTGCCCCAAACGTTTACATGACTCTGTCTCGAGTTTGTGACATTTTATATATATATATATATATATATATATATATATATATATATATATATATATGCTCCAGTAGACCCCTGTGACCCTGTAGTTAGGATATAACGGGTTGGATAATGGATGGATATATATATATATATATATATATATATATATGTGGCAGTAGGGGGCAGTAGTGCACCCTTGAACCCTCAGGTACAACTCCAGACACCAGGTAAAAGTCGAAGACCTTTTATTTATCTTTTCCTCAGTGCACCAAGCACCTTCCACACTACTCATTCAAACCACTATAACAATAAACACTCCTCCTCGCCCAGACACTTGCTCCTCTACCTCCCAGCTCAGCTCAGTGTCTGGACTGAGGCACCGTCCTTTTATAGCCCCTGACCCGGAGGTGTTCCTGTCCCAGCAGTCCACAGTTCCTTATTCCTTCCGGGTCAGGGCAATCAGTCTTTCACATCACCCCGGGAGCACGCCATTCCTTCCCGTCACGTGACTGTGACGTACTCCCGGTCATAGGGCACAACAGATCCCACAAGACCCCCACAGCGACTCCTGGTGGTCCCCAAGGTATCCAGCAGGGCTGTGTATAAACACTACAGAGTCCATAAGGCCCTGCTGGACCTCGGGGCACGATCGTGCTGTCGGGAGAGCTCCTCCTGTCGGCCTGGGGGTGCGGACCGGCCTGGGAAGCCGGCAGTCTTCCACAATTCCCCCCCCTTAGCGACGACTTCTGGGGCGGAGCGTCCGGCCGCGAGAGGGACATCCTCCTCCAGGAGGACGCGTCGTCCGGGCCTTGAGTGCGTTGCCCCTGTCCTCGAGCGAACCTTGGGGGGACGGTGTACCTCCGGTCTCCCGGGGACAATGGCGCCTCGTGGCCCGGTTGCCGGCAATTATAGCACCGACGAAGCCCTCCTGGTTGCTTCCCTCTGCGGGACCAAAAACACCTCGGGAACTCCGTCAGCGTCGTCTCCGCCCCTTCACCTGCCAGGGAGGGCATTACGGCCGCTTGGCTGCCCTCAAGCCTTCTCTCCATTATGTCGGGAGACCCACCTTTCCTTTGGGGCTCTCCCGCTTGATTTTGGGCTTGCGCTCAGCCTGAGGCTCTCTATGGAAAGGAGAGAGCCTCTTTGCTGTCTGCACACCCGTTGTCCTACGCTTATTAGGTTCCGGCGTCATTAGTACCGACTCGCCCCGATGTACAGCACCAACCAGCTGCACCGCACGGCGGCGCTTCCCCGCACTCCTATCACCGGCGTTAACCCGCACTTAAGACCGGTCGGGTCCTCGGAGCCGTACTGCTCGAAAGCCACGCCACGCGCATGCCCCGGCCGTTTGCTCCAGTCCCGACCATTCGGTCATCATGCCCCAGTCCTTGTCGGGCACACAGTGCTTTGACACGCGCTACTCATTCTCAGCGGTGCCCGATCGCACTGTGTCCCCTTACACTCTACGACACGGGAGGGACTCACCTGTACTCCCGCATCGATCATCTCCGGAGCTTCCCGGCCCAGCCGCTGCACGTAGTCCTGTAGACCCTTTAACGGGGCTGCAGCCGTCGCTCCCAAGTCCTCCACACGTTCCTTCAGCTGTTGTAAGTCCTGTAAGAAACACCGTAGGGGTGCGAGGTATTCCTCGAGCCCCCGTAAGTCCAGACAGTTAATGTTTACGGCCGGAGTTGTTTGCGCTTCCGCATTTCGCTTACCCTCCGGCCGGGAACCAATGAGCACGCCCCTCCTGGCACGTGTTCAGCTGGGCCGCAAAGGCTCTTGGGACTTGGAGTCCTCAGAGGGACGGCTGGCTACTACAAGCCGGCTGAGATCTGCCTTTTTCTTTTCACCGGCAGACCCTTCAGCCACAACCCGTCCCTCTTGGTCGATTGCTGTCTTTGTAGGCGCTGCTTTGCACGCCTTCCCCTCCCCTTCCAGGAGGCTCGGACCCGTCAGGGAACGAACGACTTCGTCGGAGGACTCCGGGTTACTCACACCTTCCCGGCATGCACCACGGGTGACCAGTCTGTTGTCCTCGTATGGAGCCGTCACTAGCCGTCTCGCGTCCTGGCTTGCCTTCAGGGCGCGCGCCATTGTCCCGGAACATGAGGCAGACATCGGAGACGCCGCTGAGATTCTGAATGCTGGCGTCTGCAAAACAGGATAAAAAACACCCCGTTGCATCGGGCGTTTTCCCTGTACCTACCTCCGGACTCGGCAGCAGTGGTCCCCGTCTACTTGGGGAGTTCGGTGCGCTTGATGGCTGACCGTGCTCCGGCTTTAGGGCTACTCGGGCTCGTTCAGCCTTTATCAGTGCGCGGTCCTCCTCGCTCCCAGTCAGGTAAGCCCAGGTCATGTCGGCCTCGGTCATATTCTGTACCCCACTGGTACTGACCTTCTTTTTCCCTGTCTTCTTCCCATCACAGTCCGAAGTAGCAAAAGGCTCAACAGCAGCGCTCTCCGTAGCGAGAGGTGTTTGCACCTCCGTGTTCTGAGGCGTGACCTTCTTAGGGTTGTCTGCCCACACAAAATTTGATTTTAACACAGGTCCCCTGCCAACAGACGGCCAGAGAATCCTGCCGACTACGCCAGTGTGGCAGTAGGGGGCAGTAGTGCACCCTTGAACCCTCAGGTACAACTCCAGACACCAGGTAAAAGTCGAAGACCTTTTATTTATCTTTTCCTCAGTGCACCAAGCACCTTCCACACTACTCATTCAAACCACTATAACAATAAACACTCCTCCTCGCCCAGACACTTGCTCCTCTACCTCCCAGCTCAGCTCAGTGTCTGGACTGAGGCACCGTCCTTTTATAGCCCCTGACCCGGAGGTGTTCCTGTCCCAGCAGTCCACAGTTCCTTATTCCTTCCGGGTCAGGGCAATCAGTCTTTCACATCACCCCGGGAGCACGCCATTCCTTCCCGTCATGTGACTGTGACGTACTCCCGGGTCATAGGGCACAACAGATCCCACAAGACCCCCCACAGCGACTCCTGGTGGTCCCCAAGGTATCCAGCAGGGCTGTGTATAAACACTACAGAGTCCATAAGGCCCTGCTGGACCTCGGGCACGATCGTGCTGTCGGGAGAGCTCCTCCTGTCGGCCTGGGGAGTGCGGACCCGGCCTGGGAAGCCGGCAGTCTTCCACAATATATATATATATATATATATATATATCTTATCTATAAATATCTACGTGTGAAAGTATATGTGTCTGTCCGGTCAGGAAATGAGAGGTGGAGTCGGACTAAGTGCTCCTCTGCAGAGGAAACAGAAAACTCGCTTAGCCGCTAATAACACAAGTGAGGCCAGCAGGTCAGCAAAATGAAACCTCTGAAGAAACACAAAGTCACTTAGCTGCTAACTTCGGGAAAACGGTATACCTTTTACTTTTTCCTCCCACTGCTAATACACAAGCGAGGCGAGCACGTTGGCCAAATGAATCCTCCTAGGAGAGAGATGCCCAGAGTAGTTCCTTTCAATTACCTGACATCTCTACATTTCAATTTTTTTTCTGACAATTTCATTAGTTTCTAGGATCCCAGGCTTTTTACAGCATGGACGTACACAGCTATATATATATATAATTATGTTTGTGTGTATACTGTATATATTGTGGCAAGCAGCTGGGGGTGACCAGCCGGAATACTTGGAAGGACCGGAGGAGGGCTTATGGGGACCATGGGAACAAAGCTTAGAAGCTCAACCCTATAGGAAGTGCTGGGGGGAAGATGACCAGGGAGACCCGGAGTGCTTCCGGGTGCACAGCCGGCACTTCTACAACACCAGGGAGTGCCGGCAGTCGCTTATTGGGTGGCACCTGGAGCACATCTGGGTGGATATAAAAGGGGCCGCCTCCCTTCATTCGATGGCTGGAGTTGGGAGGAAGAGAGAAAGAGTCGGAGGAGAGGAGTGGAGGCTGACCTGAGAAAGGCAGTGTGAGAAAGGCCTGGACTTTGGGGGAGCACTGGGGTTGTTTGTGCGTCATTTTTGTAAATAATGTATAATAAACGTGTGTTGGGTGAACTATCGGTGTCCGCCTATCTGTGTCCGGGCCATATGAAACAATATATATATATATGTATTCTCTTACCCATACATCATGATGCACCAACATTGATGGACTGAAAGCCAGAAGTCTACGTGACCATCATCATCAGGTCCTTCCATGAAAACCCTAAATACAAAGAGGACTGTTTGACTTATGTTAGGTAGATTGCCCAGAGGGGACTGGGCGGTCTCTTGGTCTGGAACCCCTACAGATTTTATTTTTTTCTCCAGCCTTTGGAGTTTTTTTTTTTTTGTTTTTTCTGTCCACCCTTGCCATCGGACCTTACTCTTATTCTATGTTAATTAATGTTGACTTATGTTTATTTTTTATTGTGTCTTCTATTTTTCTATTCATTTTGTAAAGCACTTATGAGCTACATTTTGTTTGTATGAATATGTGCTATATAAATAAATGTTGATTGATTGATTGATTGTGTAGAGTGGATATTGTAAAGGGGAAGCTGCAGTTTTGTTTTGTGTAGATTGCTTGGGTGCAAAGAAGCACATTTTTTATCAGACTTAAGTCAGGAGCATGTGGGATCAACTGGTTTAAAAGGCAAGTCTCCTATGTCACAGTAATGAAAGTGTTCAGAAGTTCTCTCTGATACAACAGGTCTTACCCCAGTTGAGGTGTTTCTGTTCTTCAGGTTTGTGTAAAAGATAAAGTCCTTGTCCATGTGCAGAAGAGCAGCTCAAAAAAAAGTATTCAATCTGATGAGACCATAAAGAAGTCAACTTGTTGCTGAAAGATTACTCACTCTTCTTGGGTGCTCTAAAACTCAATGCAAAGACCACAAAATTGTTAATATGAAATTGGAGTGAAGTGCATCCTGATCATGATAAATAGATAGAGACAAGTAAGAGAACATTATGAGCCTCACAGGGGCCACGTTAAAGGTAACTTTGGAGCAGGATTAGGGGATTACACAGACATTTCTCAGTTTGTTTCTTTTCCTCACAGACGTGAAGGCTATGACCCAGTTAAGCTTCTATGACGTCTCTCCTGTCACTCCCTACCAGCCTTCAGGATTCAGAATCCTCAGGACATCACTGCCCATTATGAAAAAGTGTGAAAAGCAACTGAAGTTGGCACAGTAGTGAAATTAAATTAGGAGCATTGTTATTTAAATGCTAGAGGAGCACACAATGGAAATTAAGGAATTAAGATCCCCAACTAATTTTCATATATTATGCTCCATTTGTTTACAATATAGCCAATATAATAATAATAATAATAATAATAATAATAATAATAATAATAATAATAATCATCTTAAAGTGAGCTAATTCCAACCAGTATTGCAAAGGGTTGAAGCCTGTTCTAGCAGTATGAGGTACAAGGGGGGCTCCACTCTGTTGCAGGGTCAAAACTAGAACATTAAAACAATCTGGATGAAAACAAGCCATTCAACCCAAAAAAGCTCACCATTCCTTTCCACTTAATTCTTCTAAAGTAACATCCAGTTGAGTTTTAAAAGTCCCTAAAGTCCTACTGTATACCACACTGCTTGGTCTCTTATTCCATTTGTTTTTGGGTCTTTTTGTAAAGAAAAACTTCCTAATGTTTGGGTGAAATTTACCCTTAACAAATTTTCAACTGTGTCCCCGTGTTCTTGATGAACTCATTTTAAAGTCACCGTCTCGATCCACTGGACTAATTCACTTCATAATTTTAAACACTTCAGTCAGATCACCTCTTAATCTTCTTTTGTTTAAACTGTAAAGGCTCAGCTCTTTTAATCTTTCCTCATAATTCATCCCCTGTAGCCCCTGAATCAGCCTAGTCGCTCTTCTCTGGACATTTCTTAGTGCTGCTATGTCCTTTTTGTAGCCTGGAGACCCAAACTGCACCCAGTACTCCAGATGAGGCCTCACTAGTGTGTTATAAAGGTTGAGCAGAACCTCCTGTGACTTGTACTCCACACATCAAGGCGCTATATAACCTGACAATCTGTTAGCCTTCTTAATGGCTTCTGAACACTGTCTGGCAGTTGATAGCATTGAGTCCACTACGACTCCTAAATCCTTCTCATAAGGCGTACTTTCAGTTTTCAGATCTCCCTTTATGTTTTCATAATAATAATAATAATAATAATAATAATAATAATAGATTATTATTCTGATTAGTAGCAGTATTCAGTATTTGGAAGATGCCATTTACAAACTTAATATTTGCAGTATACAATGCACCTGAATGATTAGAATGTACAAAGTTAACAAGAGATAAGTGATCAGGCTTGACAAGTTCAGGTGCACCACTGCAAAATGTTCTTGGCCATTTGTTTTCCTGCATTCCACATTTACTTTTTATATTTTTGCCTTCATTCTGGATTTTCATCTCACTTCCTAACTGTGAAGAATTACTGTGCAGGCTGCTTCATGATAATAAGTAGGGGGCTCCAACTGAAAGCCATTTGGTGAATTACATTCCATTATTCCATGCAAGCTTCAGTTTGTAACCACTCTGGCCTCTTCTTAGTTGTTTTTGTTTATTATATAGTGCCTTTCACTCTATCTATCTATCTATCTATCTATCTATCTATCTATCTATCTATCTATCTATCCATCCACATGCTCTTGTGGTCCTCCTCATAGTGTCAATGTACATCTTGATCCATCCAGTATCAGACCCGTTGGACAAATCCAGACTAAGATGCATTAAACACTTTCCACCATGCTGCCCAATCTGATGCCAGCTTTCTTATTGCTCTCTATCTATCTATTATATAGTGTCTTATCTATCTATCTATCTATCTATCTATCTATCTATCTATTATATAGTATCTTATCTATCATATCTATCTACCTATCTAAACTGGGTGAGTTGATTATTATTTGACTTTAAAGTAAATTCTGCAGTCTGTTAGTCTGAAAAGCTACTATTATGGAGACAGAAAACAACCACAAAATCTGATAGAAAGCCCTAACTGAATAAAGAATTCACAGTTCACTTTAATTCATATTAAGAGGTTCAATTCATTTAGCTATAATTATTATGCAAATTACACAGCAAGTGACTTCACTTACATTCTAAGAGCAAAGTGTCTCTTCCATGAATATTTTAATATCAACACTATTTAAATTACAATTACAGTCCTGGTAAAGAATGACAATTTCCATGCAGACTATGAAACGCCTCACATGTTGCCTTGCTTTCAGGTGATGATGACCTCTAATTCTAGTTTCATGCGACACACTGAGATCTTGTTGCAATTTTGCATCTATAATACACAGAAGCCCAAATTGATCTTTCCTTAAGCACTCTTCAGACCCCTCTAAGCATAAACCAATACAGATGGTGAATCTTAAATAATAAAGAGTGTAATACAATTATAGTGCTTTAGAATAATCGGCCAGAAGAAATTTTAAAAATCACTCCTTCATTAATTCAGTCAGTCAGTCAGTCTTTCAGTGTAGGAATGAATATAAAAGATTAATTTATGAATGAGTAAATGAGTGAACAAATGGGTAAATGAATGCATGAATAACTGAATTATTTAAAAAATGAATGAATGTATGAATTGATTGATTGATTGAATGATATAATGAATGGATGAATTAGTTAGCAAATTCACTCATTTAATTAAAAATTAATGAAAGACAGAATTCATGAGTTACAGGCTTACTTAGGTGTACAGAGTACGGTGAATTTCTGTAACTAGCACAGCGTGATCAGTAAGTATGGCTACCTCCGCTCAAAGCTTACCTCCTTTACCTGAAGAATCTCAAAACCAGCCTACAACACTACCTCTGATTACTCATTTAGCGGATTTTTAAAAATGATAGCGTGTATGTGTGTGAATGGGCCCTCAGATATGTTGTGGTGTGTGAGTTATAGATGGCATGAACAAGAGGCATTTTTCTTTGTAAGTTTCTGCTGTATTACAATTGAGGATGGAAGGAGGAATGTCATTAAATAATTAATTAATGACTGGGTGAACAAATAAACAAGTCAATGAATAATTGGAAACAAACAATCAATGAACAGATTAGTTGATGGGCTGTTTAATTGACTGACTGACTAACCAATGAATGATCCCATCTTTGCTAGTGTAATATCTTAAAAGATCCTTTTACTAACCCTTTGTGAACCCTGTTAGCCTTATTTCAAGTAGAGACAGAACTCCTGGGCATGAACTCATCTTATAACATGTACACCTTCTGCCAATGTTTGAGCTGTAATTTCTGAGGCTGTAATGAATTGGTGGTCTGTCCAGCACTGGTGCCTAATGCTCCTGGTGACCCTAAATTATATTAATAGGCTGTTGAAATATTACCATACGAAACAGTGAGCATCTACAGCATGGGCACCCAACTCCAATCCCAGAGGGCCACAGTGGCTACAGGTTTTCATTCTAACCATTTTCTTAATTAGTGGCCAGTTTTTGCAGTTAGGTAACTTCATTTAATCGATTTGCTATTTAAGACTCAGACCCTTTAAATAAGGGGTGATCAGCGTCAGCCCTGTAGAGCCGCAGTAGCTGCAGGTTTGTGTTCTAACCCAATTCCTTCTATTGCTCAAGTGACATGTTTTGCTTTAACAAAAGGAAACTGAAGAGAAACAAGTGTAGAACTAAAATGGCTCATCTGTTTCAGGCTTCAGATCATTTAGATGATATCATCTCTGACATTGCAGAGTTAAAACACTAACGAGCCGTAATATTAAATAAGATCTGTTAATGGCAAGGACTGTTTTGTAGTAAGGCAACTGAGTTGAAATAAAAACCTGCAGCCAATGCGGCCCTCCAGGGCCGACGTTGATCACCCCGATCTACAGTCACCGCACCCTCGATTTCTACTTCTGATTCACTGCCTATCTATCTATCTATCTATCTATCTATCTATCTATCTATCTATCTATCTATCTATCTATCTATCTATCTATCTATCTATCTATCTATCTATCTATCTATCTATCTATCATATAGTCCCATATCTATCTATTATATAGTCCCCTATCTATCTATCTATCTATTAATTGTATTTTCTGTCCTCTGAGTCTGTATATTTGATTTTATGTTTCTGCTACTGTATGCATCTAAATTTCCCTTTAGGATTAATGAAGTTTATATAATCCAATCTAATCTAAAAAGAACAAATTTTTGATTTGTGATAGCACATAATTTTATAGTGAGATAGTGTACAGTAGAGGATGGATGAGGCAACCAGCAATAACAAAACGTTTAACATTTTTATTTATAAAATAAGTTAATACTTGCTTTCTTGACCCATTACACAAATATGTCTGGGCCATGCCAGGTACTTCAGCTGAAAACAGAAATAGTTTTCTTACTTTTAAAGAAAAACTTTATTGCACTCATTCTAAATCAACTGGTCTTTCTTTCTTTCTTTCTTTCTTTCTTTCTTTCTTTCTTTCTTTCTTTCTTTCTTTCTTTCTTTCTTTCTTTCTTTCTTTCCATTCATGACTATCCTGCGGATGGCCTAACCAGTGTTTGCAACACACAAACGTTCCCATGGAGCTTCATCTCCATTGTCATTGCTCCCTTGCCGCCAACCTTGGAACACAAAGAATTTTTTTTGTCTTTAAGAACGGAGGGTTTGAGCCCGAGAGGTGGTTTATTGCTCTTCTCCAACATCTTATATTATCTTAGTTTCTTAGCTGTCATTAAATCAAGTTGGGCTGACAGGTCGGCGGCTGGGTATAGCTTATTTTTTCTAAGTTTTCTTAAGTAGCAAGCATCTGTCCAAACCTTTCAGTCCACAGAGAATTGGGCCAATGCTGCTCATATCCCTGCTGTGTCATAAATCATTTAGAAAGGAGACGGAGAACAGGAGGTCAGCCCTTCTGCTGCCCGGGATGGAGTGCCACTCACGCATGAAAATGGAGAAGAAGCGAAAGTGGATGTCTGAAAGAGTGTGGGCCTGCCTCACACCTTATCTACAAAGCTCCTAGATACAAGATGTCTCTGTCTCTGCTTTCAGATATTCTGCATCTAACCAGATAATCCAGTCAAGGGGATGGTGAGGTGTTACCTATTCTAGAAGAACTGGACTGCAATGCAGCAGCCAATCTTCAATGGGGTGCCGACCCATCAGAGGACATGCACACACACAATTCACAAAAACTCTTTCTTACTTATAATTAAAATGAGATGTTCTGTAGCATTCCTGTGTCGCTAAAAAGAGTTTTAATCTTACTGTACACTGTAATGAATTTGTCTGTTTATTTTTCTAGTCTGTTTGTTTATCATACTTTGCCCAATTCCCTCAAGAGATGCCTAAGTATTAAGAAAAGGATCATTTTTCTTGAATTGCTTGAGCATTTTTACCTGATTGCAGTTCATCATGTCACTCTCTGCTGGTTAATAAATCAAATAAAAAGCAAAATAGTTTACAAATCCCAGTGGAAAAATGGAAGTGCTGTAAATGAGCCAACGGTGCATGAATGCCAGGCTCTGACATGTGCGTCATGTCCATTTACACTTCTTTATTTAATGGAAGGCGCTTAGAAATTTGTCAACAGACGACTACATCTGTTTTCATTTGTCACACACCAATGCTTGCTCGGTGGGGAAGAGGTGGGAATTGAACCTGCAGTACAACCTTTCGCCATTAGAGGGCCCCACGGACTGTCCATTGCGGAGATCATTTTCCATTCACATTTACTTATTTGACTGATGACTTTATCCATGGTGACTCGCAACATCTGAGATAGAAATTGGTTCCATTTCTTTTCTTTCGTTTGCTCACGGTCACATAGTGCCAGTAGCAGGATTTGAACCTTAGTCCAAAACCTTCACCATAATGTCTACAAGTTTCTCCCATTGACCTGTAGGTTTTTATACTTTGCAGTACAACATTTTGGAGACTAGGGTTTCAATTGGACAGTACTGGACGGGCCAAATTTCATGTCACCTGACGTTACATGTGATGAAGACCATGGAGCGGCTGCTGCTTCACCACATGAGGCCACAGGTCCACCACACCCTCGACCCTCTGCAGTTCGCATACCAGGAGTAGTTGGGAGCGGAGGATGCCATCATCTACATGCTACATTGATCCCTCTCCTACTTGGACAGAGGCAGTGGTGCTGTAAGAATTATGTTTCTGGACTTCTCTAGCACCTTCAACAGCATCCAGCCTCTGCTCCTCAGGGACAAGCTGACAGAGATGGGAGTAGATTCACACCTGGTGGCATGGATCGTGGACTATCTTACAGACAGACCTCAGTATGTGAGTCTCAGAAACTGCAGGTCTTACATTGTGGTCAACAGTACAGGAGCGCCGCAGGGGACTGTACTTTCTCCAGTCCTGTTCAGCCTATATACATCAGACTTACAATATGACTCGGAGTCCTGCCATGTGTTAAAGTTCACTGATGACACTGCTATCGTGGGCTGCATCAGGAGTGGGTAGGAGGAGGAGTATAGGAACCTAATCAATGACTTTGTTAAATGGTGCAACTCAAACGACCTACACCTGAACACCAGCAAGACCAAGGAACTGGTGGTGGACTTTAGGAGGCCCAGGCCCCTCATGGACCCCATGATTATCAGAGGTTACTGTGAGCAGAGGGTGCAGACCTATAAATACCTGGGAGTGCAGCTGGATGATAAATTGGATTGGACTGCCAATACTGATGCACTGTGCAAGAGACGACAGAGCTGACTATACTTCCTTAGAAGGCTGGCGTCCTTCAACATCTGCAATAAGATGCTCCAGATGTTCTACCAGACGGTTGTGGCCAGCGCCCTCTTCTACGTAGTGTTGTGCTGGGGAGGCAGCATAAAGAAGAGGGATGCCTCACGCCTGGACAAACTGGTGAGGAAGGCAGGCTGTATTGTAGGAATGAAGCTGGACAGTTTAACATCTGTGGCAGAGTGACGGGCACTGAGCAGGCTCCCGTCAATCATGGAGAATCCACTGCATCCACTGAACAGGATCATCTCCAGACAGAGGAGCAGCTTCAGCGACAGACTGCTGTCACCGTCCTGCTCCACTGACAGACTGAGGAGATTGTTCCTGCTCCACACTATGTGACTCTTCAATTCCACCCGGGGGGGTAAACGTTAACAAAGTTATTGTCTGTTTTACCTGCATTTTTATCACTCTTTAATTTAATATTGTTTTTTATCAGTATGCTGCTGCTGGAGTATGTGAATTTCCCTATGGGATCTATCTATCTATCTATCTATCTATCTATCTATCTATCTATCTATCTATCTATCTATCTATCTATCTATCTATCTATCTATCTATCTATCTATCTCATCACAGGAGACTTTGTATAGTGGTTAGTGATGAGAGAAATGATTTACACAAAAGTGAATTTGCACTAAAGCTTATTGCTTGGCCTCACCCAAAAAGTTGCCCTACAAAATCCTACATGGAAAATTTGTACCGTTGAGTGAATGAGATTTCTGGCCTGAAATCGTTTTCATGCATTAATTCTGCATGCATCTACCGGTCATTTACAATTTAAAGCTACCTGCTGAAAAAAATAAACACCTGACTAGTTTCCTGTCTTCTGTGGATTTTTGTCACGCCATCAGATAGGCATTGTGCATTTTGCGATATTTGGTAATAATGATGACAGTCTTGGTGATCTTAATCCTAAAGATGCATTAGAGACAGAAATGAAACTCTAAGCTCCATGATCCATGGCAGTGTATGAGCCCTCACTTGCAGGAATCAAAGAACAGGAAAGGGCGTTTGTTTGGTAATGGCAGGCAAGAGCAGTGTTTGGGGGTGGCCAGTGGGGCGACCTCCCCATAACCTGCTTTTGAGGTCTGCGTGTCCCATTTGGGCAGATTTGTCAAGTTATATTCTCCAGTACATACCGTATATACTCATGTATAAGTCGGGACTTGAAACCCGAAAAATCAATCATAAAATCAGACACCGAATCTCGCATCAGTTTCTCAGACACATCAAATTTTCTTGCAACAGTGCAGTTTCCAATTTCTTTCACCACTTCATCGACATTTAATTTAAAACCAGCTTCATATTTTTTTCTTATTGAACACTCCATCGTAGATAAGGGATGCTCTTATGATAATGGTGCATGAGGTTGTGAAATACAAAAAACACAAATCATTGCAAACGTTGCTTCGGAATAGTTTGGGTATTACCATGTGGTCAAGTAGGCACAACAGAGAGAGAGAGAGAGGTTAGGAACACACACTGATACAGCGGATTGTCACACCCACATAGAAGAAAAAGGCTGTGTGCTCCATGGTTACTCTCTCAGGTGGACGTTAGCAGATCATAATCTCTTGGACCAATAGCATGAGTTTTCCACATTCGACTTATACGACCGACATTATAAAATACCAGAGATTATACGTTAAACTCAACTCCCGACTTATCCATGGGAGAACTTATCCGCAAGTATATACAGTATATATTTGAGATGCTTCTAAGAGGAACCCTTTAAAAATCCCTCTTCAAAGTCAAATTCCGTACATGTACGCCTTTAAAAACATTCTATAGTCCGAATATTAATGCACACAAACATGCATGCCGGCTGACATGACATCGACATGAGTTATGACTATGACATCCTGCATATCAAGACTCAGAGTATACAGTACCTGCAATTTGGGTTCTTTTCTAGAAAAGGCCCTGCTAATTTCCACATGACACTACATTGCATTTCGCACTGTTGTTGTATTGTCATGAATTATGAATTGCACTTTTTTAACAGATTATATCGTTATATTTTGATAAAGTCCGCGTGTTGTCTTGCAAAAATTTAGCTGAATACTGTAATGAGAAAATCTGGTGTATGCTAATATTATTTTTGTTAAATTTGCATGCAAGTTTATACAATCCACACATACAGGTAACAACATTTGACGTAACTGGCCACGGCCTAGGCCCCGCACACCCGTAAGGCTGCCTCTCATGGCAGGTAGTAGGAATGCAGGCGGACTTTTGTGCAGTGAGTCTTCTTGTGGCCTGGCGTTTGACTCTCTTGCATTGGACATCCAAACAGCAGTTGAATGAGTAAAAGAGGAAAACATACAAAACATGTAACTGCCGTCAAGGCAAAATTCACACAGTAAACTAATTCATAATTAGAGTCGCACAGAATATTCCTCCGTTTCAAGATTAGAGAGTTCACAAATTCACCAAAGCTTTACAATAGGAAATTTTGAAATTCCAAAAGGTTATACAGTGTAACCTGCTTGAGATATCTCAACTAAGTGCCTTGACAAATTTCTTTGAAGGAAAAGAGTGCCAAATTTCAACTAAACCCGTCCACGTTGGGCAGAGATGCTTCATACGGACAGACAGATGAACATACTTAGCTACCACAGTAGGTGCAAACGCACGTAAAAATGAACTTCACCTCTGCAATGATGTAAATGAGAGTTCATTTTTCAGATATAAATGCAATTGAAGGAATACAGGTAAACAGAGAAGTGTGGCTGAGTTTTTAGGGAGCAATAATCCTTTGTTTACTGAGCACAAAAAACCTTCAAAAACTCATGTAAGTGAGTTTCGTGTTTCCAAATTGTGCAATCACCACTGAAACAAATGTTAATGTCCATTTTGCAAAACTGTACGTGAATAGAAATGTCATCACTAACAGCAGCTTTCATGCAGGGCATTAACAAAAAATAATTCTGTTTACACTGCTACACATTTGTACTTGCTAGTACAGCAGAGATGGTGGATGAGGAGGAGTACAGCAACTTACACAGGTTCCACATCATTTACGGCAACACAGATGTTCCTGTAGCGGCCCACTTCAACAGCCATGGACACTGTGAGAGGGACTTTAAAGTCACAGGGCTTATGGGCAACTTCAGAACACAGCAAGAGAGAAAAGAATAATCGGAAGTCAAACTCATGCTAAAGTTTACATTACACATTACAACATGGCTTGAATAAAGACAAGAGTTTTATGGTCAGGTATGAGGAATGTTTGCATGTCTTGGACTGACACAGACAACCCGACTACAGATCATCATTGTATTGCAAAACACATCAGAAACTTCAAAAGACTTTGTTGGACAGTTATCTTACCCAACGATCTTGATCATACTTTGTTCTTCCCTCTCTTGTTAATTGAACCCTAGCCTCAAGGAATCTTTTTTTTTTTTTTTTTATTTATTAATTTTATTACAATCAATACATAGCAATCAAGTTTTTAAAAAAAAAAAAAAAAAAGAATTATGCTAAGAACAGATCGATCCCCACCCTTGAGAGAGAGAGCAAGCCAAGCGGTGTAAAATTTAAGGCTTTTAAAAATACCTAAATCAACAAATTCTCTGTGCTTTATAAAATCATTTCAAAATATTACTGATTAGATCCTGCCATGTTTTGAAAAAAGTCTGCACAGATCCTCTAACTGAGTATTTGATTTTTCCAATTTTAAATAATATAACACATCAGTTTCCCACTGACTTAAAGAGGAGAGTTTGGGTTCTTCCAGTTTATCAGAATAAGTCTGCGTGCCAACAGTGTAGTGAATGCAATCACAGTTTGTTTGTCTTTCTCCACTTTAAGACCCTCTGGAAGAACCCCAAACACAGCTGTTAATGGGTTAGGAGGGATTGTGAGTCCAAGACTGTCTGAGAGGTAATTAAAAATTTTTGTCCAGAATAATGTTAATTTGGAGCAGGCCCAGAACATGTGACCTAGTGAGGCTGGGGCTTGGTTGCAACGTTCGCAGGTTGGATCATGCCCTGGAAACATTTTGGAGAGTTTTAGTCGAGACAGATGTGCTCGATATATAATTTTGAGTTGTATAATTGTATGCTTTGCATATGGAGCTTGAGTGAATTCTCTGCATTGCTACTTTCCACTCCTTTTCTGATATATTAATTGAGAGGTCATTTTCCCAGTGTCCTCTTGGATCTTTGAAAGGAAGGGATTGTAAAAGGATTTTATATATTGTAGAGATGGAGTCTAACTCCTTGAAATTGAGCAATAATTTTTCCAGCGTGGATGAGGGTGCAAGATGAGGAAAATCTGGAAGGTTCTGTTTAACAAAGTTCCTGATTTGAAGATAGTGAAAGAAATTTGTAGCTGGAATGTTAAATTTGGAATGTAATTGTTCATAGGATGCAAAGACGTTGTCTATATAAAGATCTCTAAGCAAGTTAATTCCAAATTTTTCCAGATATTAAAACTGCATATGTTTGTGAGGGTTGAAAGAGGTGGTTCTTTTGCAGGGTGCCACAGAAAGAAGCTTCTCCGTCTTAAAATGCTTTCTACATTGGTTCCAGATTCTAAGTGAGTGGAGCACAATTGGGTTATTAGTGTATTGCCGATAACGTGTGTTTATTGGAGCACAAAGCAAGGAATACAAAGAAGTACTGCAGGATTTTACTTCTATTGCGGTCCATGCCTGTGTATGTTCTTCTATTTGTGTCCAGGTTCTTATCGACTGTATATTTGCCCCAGTAATAAAACTGGAAGTTAGGTAGAGCCATGCCGCCTTCTGCCTTTTGTCTTTGTAGGGTCGCTCTTTTGATGCGTGGATGTTTAGAATTCCAAATAAATGAGGTTATTGTTGAATCTAATTGCTTAAAGAACGATTTATTAATGTATATTGGTATGTTTTGAAATAAAAAGGAGCTTAGGAAGAATATTCATCTTAACAGTGTTAATTCTTCCAGCTAGTGTGAGATGAAGGGTTGACCATCTATGCAAGTCTTGTTTAATTTTTTCCATACAGACGACGAAATTTTGTTGATAAAGAGCTTTATGTTTACTTGTGATGTTTACCCGAGGTATTTAAACTGTTCTGCAATGATAAAAGGAAGGGTGTCTAATCTAATATTATATGCTTGAATTCACGGAAAGAGTACACTTTTATTCAGATTAATTCTGAGACCAGAGAGCTTTTGAAATTCTGTGAGTGCTGCTAAGACTGCAGGCACAGAATTTTCTGGATCCGATATATACAGTACCATGTCATCTGCATATAATGAGATTTTCTGTTCCAGTCCTTCTCTGCTAATCCCCTTTATCTGATCAGTATTTCGACAATGTATTGCCAGTGGTTCAATGGCAATTGCAAACAGCAGTGGTGACAAAGGGCATCCTTGTCTTGTGCCACGTTCTAGTTTAAAGTAGTCTGAGCAAATGTTATTGATGCAAACTGAAGCTTCTGGGTTAGTATACAGTAATTTAATCCATGCACAAATGTTCGGGCCAAACCCAAACTTCTCCAAAATAGTAAAAGGTATTTCCATTCAATCATGTCGAATGCTTTTTCTGCATCCAATGATAATAATATTTCTGGGGTGTTTGATTTAGTTGGTGAGTATATTACATTAAACAGGCGTCGAAGATTTGAAGATAAGTGTCGGCCCCTAATAAATCCAGTTTGGTCTTGTGATATTATTGAGGGAGCACTTTCTCCATCCTTCTAGCTATGATTTTAGAGAGTATTTTAACGTCGTTATTCAGAAGTGAAATTGGTCTGTATGATGCACATTGTAATAAGTCCTTATTTTGTTTTGGAAAGACAGTGATTAGTGCTTGGCGAAAGGTTTGTGGAAGAGATTGGTTATCTCTGGCTTCTGTAAATGTTGCTAATAGGAGGGAAGCTAGCTGAGCGGAGAATTTCTTGTAAAACTCTGCAGGGTAGCCATCAGGGCCTGCTGCTTTTCCACCTTGGAGTGACTTTATAGCATCCAGTAATTCTGATAATGACAGAGGTTTATCGAGCTCCTCCACACTAATAGCGTCAATTTGTGGTATCTGTAATTTATCCAGAAATGCATTAGATTGTATATTGTCTTCTTTAAACTCAGTAGTATATAGGGATTTATAGTAGTCTCTAAAAGTGCACATTATATTTTTGTGTTCGATGATTTTATCTCCATTCGTGTTAGTAATTACGAGATTGCGTTGCACTTCTTGCTTGTGAATTTGTTGCGCTAAAAGCTTATTAGCTTTCTCTCCATGTTCATAATAATGATGTCTGGATTTGTAAATTAGTTGTTCGGTTTCTTTAGTTGTCAAGAGGTTTAATTCTGAATGTAGAGCCTGCCTCCTCTTATGTAGAGTCTCGCTTGGTAGTCTGGCATGTTCTTCATCTATTTTAGTAATTTCGCTTTTTATCTCTGCTACTTTCTTCGCTCTGGATTTATTTCTGTGGGAAAGATATGAGATAATCTGTCCTCTTAAGAAGGCCTTAAGAGTTTCCCAGAGTGTTCCTGCAGAGATCTCAGGGGATGTATTTGTCTCTAGAAAGAATTCAATTTGTTTGGATATAAATTCAGTACAATTCTCGTCAGCTAATAGAAGCGGATTGAGACGCCATCTGGGTGAGTGTATGGGGCTTAGTAATTTCAGCTCCAAGATCATCGGAGCATGGTCTGAAATAACAATAGCATCGTATTTACAAGATTTAATCTTAGGCAAGAAGTTATTATCTATAAAGAAGTAATCAATCCTTGAGTAGCAATGATGTACTGGTGAGTAGAAAGAATATGTTCTTGAATTTGGGTTTAAAGCCTCCAGGGATCTGATAAGTTGTGATCAGTTATAAACTTTGTAATTATCTTTGCGGTGTTAGTTGCCGTTCCCCCTGTGGAGGAAGTCTTATCTAAAAGTGGATTTAGAACACAATTAAAGTCCCCAGCCATTATAAGTTTATGAGTGTTCAGATTGGGAATGGATGCAAATAAATTTTGTATAAATTCCTTATCATCAACATTAGGTGCATAAACATTTATCAAAATCATTTTACAGTTAGATAAGTCTCCCATGACCATCACATATCTCCCTTCAGGATCCAATACTACATCTGATGCTACAAATGGTACTGTTCTATGTATGAGAATTCCCACCCCTCTAGTTTTCTTTGTAAAACTAGAATGGAACATTTGGCCAGTCCAGTCTTTTGCAGCGGAACTGATCCTTACTTAGTAAGTGGGTTTCCTGTAAAAATACTATTTTAGCATTTAGACCTGTTAGGTGAGAAAGTACTTTCTTTCTCTTTAATTCGTGATTCAGGCCTTTAACATTCCAGCTTACGAAGTTAACTGTCCCATCATGGAGACACTGATTCTGAGTTTTTGGTGTCATATTATAGTCTTAACTGGAAGTGAAATAGTTTAGGTCTTAATTTCCTATTCCCCAAGAGTTGTTGCCATGCAGCTTATTATTACGTTGATAGTTATAATTATAAAGATTGAGATGATAGATTAGATATAGATCAAGCCTGCTCTCTTTCTCTTCCCCTTAACCCCCGCCCTCCCTTTTTGCCTCCCCAGGTGAGGCTAAAACCCACTTCATGCAGTCCCAGTCCTCTGACATACCCAGAGACAGAGCACGTCCAAAGCACATCAAGCCCCCATGCAGTGGCGCTTTAAGGTTAAAAGATAGAGATATCTGTTACCAATATAGTCTTTAAAAGAGGAAAAAGAAAGAAAAGAATTTTGCACTTAATATATATATATATATATACATATACATATATATACATATATATATATATATATACATACATACATACATATAATCTTCATCAATTTTAGTGCATTAAGATGATATCCCCAGATAATAAACCCAGGTGATGGTGTTAAAGATGTGTCCAAAACAAGCATAACAAGTCTTAATGCAGTAATAGCAATAACAGCAAACCAAGGGTATGATATTGAACAGTCTCATTTAGGGTACACATGAAATAATTAGAAAAGAAAAAAAAAAAGAGGAGGAAAACGTAATTAAGCACAATAAAACATAAACATTTAGCCCTAGTAATACTAAGTAATGATAAGTAATAAGTAAGTAATAATAATATAAGAATATGAGAATATATGCTGATAAAAACCCGTATTTTAAAACAAATAGATCAGACAGTAGATTATTAATCCTAGCTTTATCATTTACCGCCATGACTCACAATTATGTATCAGAATAGTCCCGGGATCAGCTTTCTTAACTCATTTTCTGCCTCCTCCTTGCTAGCGAAAACATAGAAATGACCCTGCCATTCCACTTTCAGTTTTGCGGATACAGGAGGCCGTATTTGACATTGGCTTGCCGTAGCGCTGTTTAATATTATAGAAGGCGGCGCGTTTGATAGCTGTTGCTGGAGAGAAGTCAGGGAAGACGCGAATGTGGCAATCTTCATATATAATATCTTCCTTTTTTTTCCTGAGGAGTTCCATCACCTCTAACTTAAATGATAATCGTTCAAAACGGACTATAAAAGATCTTGGTCGGGTCTGACGGTGTTTGATCAGCGTCGCTGTAAGCCGCTGCTATCTCAGATTCTGCTTTAAAGTCGCCCCGATTATTTTAGAAAAAGTTCAGTTGCGAATTTCACCGGGTTTAAACTTTCTCGATTCTCCGGCAAGCCTTCAATTCTGACATTATACCTTCTATTCCCATCTTCTAAAGCAGCCAGTCTGTCTCCAAGTTTTTCTCCGAGTTTTTTACATTCCGAACTGACATTTACTGCTCTTTCCTCGGCACTGGCAGCTAGATGTTCGGCTATTTCGATCCGATTCGTGAATGTCTCACTAAGATGCTCCAATCGATCAGCAAGCGTGCTCAGTTTAGCGAGTTTTTCTCAATGCGCTCTTCAATTTTACCCAGCACCTGTCGAAGTTCAAGCTGTACCTCTTGACGCAGCCTTTCATTTGCCTGTTGGATTTCCTGTCGCAGACATTCATTGGCCTGTTTCATCTCCTGTTTCCATTCCTGTTTCAGTCTCTCATGTGCCTTTGCCGTTGCTTTCTCATTAGCCTTCTCGCTTTTCTTTATATCTTGCCTGAGGTCAGCGAGCAACACTTTCAGTTCAGATAGCTCAAATGTGCCTTCTTGTACCGTAGATGAAGCAGCAGACTCTGCTGAAGCCGGTGTCCCGCTGCTCCAGTCCCGTGTGATTGCGTAACTGAAGCCGCGGACCTCCCGGCCTTTTCCAGTTTCAGGTAATCCTCTCCAATCGGCGAGCTATCCACATCTGCACTCACGATCGCACCTTCACTCCCCTTTTCGCTCTCAGCAGGCGACGATGTAGCGGACCGTGGTCCCGAGGAGTCTGTACTTTCGCCCATCTGATCCAGGTCTGTCTCTGAGAGGCCGTATCTCGAACTAGGGCTTGCTGATCGCAGCTTGGATGTAGCTTTAGTCTTCGATTCTTTCGGACCCCCCTTCTTGTTGGCCATGTTTATATGTGTTTACATATACTGTAGCGGTCCCTCTCGGGTTGAATAAATACAGGATATCTCAGAATAATAAGCAAATAATATGAAAAATAGCACCACTGCTAGCGGAGCTCCACTTCAGACGTCCATCTCTCGCATCGGACGAGACCAAACACCAAACAGGAATCTATTATTTTTTTACATTTCAGATTTCTCACATAAAGATTTACCAACGTTGTTTCTTGTCCTGGTGTGTATATAAACACAGGGAACTCCAGTTTCACATTACATCTTGCCTGAAGAACAGGCCTGAGTTGTCTCTAAAGCTTGCATATTGTAATCTTTTTAGTTAGCCAATAAAAGGTGTCATTTTGCTTGACTTCTCACTACATGAAAAGTCTTAAAAGACTAGAATATTAAAAAAAGAGCAAGACAAAGAAAAATAAGCACACCTCTTTAGTAGTTTATGATTAACAAAAATAGACAGAAGGTGGGAAATAGCGGCTTGTGTTCTGAAGGCAGGAGTCCAGTCAGAGGCAGAAGGGTGGTGGGTGAACACCTGTGGTTGTGGGGGTCCAGGGGACTGAACCTGAGAACTGCTGGGTCAGGCCTTATCTGACTATTTAGCACACAAATGAAAATGACCCTGCTTTAAAAGTGCAGCATCATTTGCCTCTGTGCCTGTACTCTTTATCACTAATTAAGAGCATCAGGATACAATTAATATAGCAAACTCCAGAAAATGGATGGATTAAAAATGTTCAAAGAAAGAGTTAAAGCAATGGCAACATTTCTGAATTTCCTTTGTACATTGCGTACACATCACACTAAAGCCATCCATCCATC